>NC_090267.1:248385948-248688948 GCF_040414725.1 Anabrus simplex | reverse complement strand
GCACATTTTAAATTAGCGGAGTGGAGGTGTACCGCCCGGTACAGACCTCCCCCCCCCCCCAAAAGTTCCTCCAGGGATTTCACATGAAGTCAGTTTGAAACAAGTTCCAAGTTATGATGTGAATATGAAGATAGATTGCAGAAGCATTTATGAGATTTTCTTAATTTGGTTTGTTTCAGTTTCAAAATTTTGTTGTTGCAAGTGAAGTAAAGTCTTTCTGTTTGTAGTAGTGAATTCTGAGGATAAACTTTTAATACTTAAAAGTGGAGAAAAATTTTGCAATGTCCACCAAATATTGCTGTTGAATTCCCATGAAAAGGTATTAAGGTTGAACAGGAATGTCTATGTAGTTGATGTAGGCTAAGTTGGATGGCCAGACCGGCCGTTACAGCTTGCGTCCAAAGGAAGCCGCTCGGACCCCTCAAGTACCCTGAGATACCGCTCGCCCGCACTATGAGGGGAGCAGAGGTGTTGAAGCACGCCGCACCCGCGGTGAACATATACAGGCTGCGGGCAAGTAGCAGGTCGTGCGCCGCACATCAGCCTTGGCCGGGAGGAGAGCTCCGGCTCGCCGTGCACATGTCGTCCTCGCTGGGGCCGAGAGGGCCCGTCCTCGAACCCAGCCGCGGCACAGCGCCGCGCGGCTGCGGGGGCACTGAAACATTAAAGCTAGGCGGCAGAATTGTGTTGGACCATCATGTTTCTTTTGAGGGCACAGGCATGTAGAGAGATTGAGGGGCCAGCGGCGTGCAGATATCCATGGCATTTCATCTAAGCCAGCCACTGTGTGTAGTGGAGCAGGAGACGGGAGCGTGGTAATGGCCGTGACAAGGACAGGATGACAGTTTAACAATCGGGGGAGGTTTACAAGAAATGCTTACATATAAAATAAAATAGAAGGAGCAGAATGCCTTAAGAGTGGAACTCAAAAAAAAAATATATAACCATCATATTCCTATCAAATTATATGAAGCAAGTTGACACAAAATTTACACCGGTTTCACCTGGGACAGGTGAACCCTAAATATCCTCTCGGTGGCTGGATTGCTTACTAACAATGTAACCGGAGTAAGAAAATCGAGAATGATGCATGGCCCATGAAATCTGGGGGCAAGCTTGCCCGCGGGAACAAAATTCTTGACCATAACCTGGTCACCTACCTTCAAAGGGGTGGGTCTCCGTCCACGATCATACCTTTCCCTAACCTTTTCATGAGACACTTTAAGATTGGCTTTAGCCTTCTTCCAAAGATCTTTAATGTTGTCCGGATCTATTGTCTCGGGTAGAATGTCACTCAGAGACCAGAGGTTAGAGAGCGGCGTGTTGGGAACAAACTTGAACATCAAAGAAGCTGGAGTAAACTTGTGAGATTCATGAACCTCCGAATTCAAAGCAAAAGCTATCCAATGCAGGGACGTGTCCCACCTGGAAGGATCTTCATGATGATAGGCAATAAGTGCGGACCTGAGATTACGGTTAACCCGTTCAGCCAGAGATGGTTGAGGGTAATAAGCCGAAGTAGTTACATGAGAGATGGACAAGTCAAAACAGAATTTACGAAATAAATTAGATGTAAAAGCCTTAGCATTATCAGATACCATATATTGGCACGGACCAAAAGAAGCAAAAATAGAATTTAAGCAAGTAATGGTGGACTGAGCGGTAGCCAGCTTAGTCGGAAATAACCAAGAAAATCTGGTAAAACCATCTACACACACAAAGATGAACTTGTTGGCATTACCCTTTGACTGGGGGAAGGGTCCTACATAATCAATATACAGGCGTTCCATGGGGCGCGACGCTTGCTGAGAAGACAAGAGGCCTACCTTGGTGGACATGGTCGGTTTACTAAGCAAACAGGATTTACAAGCCTTTACTAGTTCACGGATTTCACCGTCCATACCTTTCCAGATGAACATATCACGAATCTTTTCACGAGTTTTAAAGATACCAAGATGCCCTCCTAATGGGGTCTCATGATAATACTTGAAGATCATAGGTACAAGAACCGCTGGAACAACAACTTTCATCATCTTATCATGCCTCGAAGGGCAACATAGAACCCCATTCCTCAGAACATAAGGGACAACATGTTCCCCAGAAGAAAGGGTTTCCATTATCGGAGCCAGCGTCGGATCTTCACGTTGGTATTTCTCGATATCCCTAAAAAGCATGGGAGCATCTGTTAGGATGGCATTAACCTCAGATAGTATGGACTCGGAAGGTGATGAACTGTCGACCGGTTCGTGGGTCTCGACGTCGTTAGAAAACATACGGCTGAGTCCATCAGCAACAACATTTTCGATACCTCTGATATGTCTAACATCAAATTGGAAGGCAGAAATACGGATGGCCCAACGGGCTATACGACCAGTACGACGCGGTCTACCTAAGACCCAGATTAAGGCTTGATTATCTGTCTCCAGGTCGAATTTGACGTGTTCCAGATAGAGACGGAACTTTTCTAAGGCGAATAAAACTGCCAAACCTTCAAGCTCATATATGGAGTACTTTGCTTCTTGAGCCGAGAGAGTCCTAGATGCATAGGCGATGGGGCGCCTCCCTAGTTCAGTCTCTTGGAGAAGGACTGCAGCTACCGCCGACGACGACGCGTCGGTTTGGACGATGAATTTCTTCGAGAAATCAGGCATAGCAAGTACAGGGGCATTACAGAGAGCTAATTTAAGGTCTTCAAAAGCGGCTTGTTGAGAAGGTCCCCACTCGAATTTAATGCCTTTCCTACGAAGAAGGTTTAAGGGCGCCGCTCTATTAGCGAAGTTAGGAATAAACTTCCTGAAGAAATTCACCATACCAATGAACCTGGCGATACCTTTAATGTCCTTGGGAGGTTTAAAATCACGGATGGCCTGTGTTCTAGAATGATCGACTGCTACACCATCGGGTGACACAATATGCCCTAGGAATGACATAGAGGGCTTAGCAAAGGCAACCTTGGACAACTTAACAGTTAACCCAGCCTTACGAAGGCGATCGAGAACTTCTCGCAGATGATCTAGATGTTCTTCAAAAGTCTCTGAAAATACGACGACATCATCTAAGTAGTGATATAAGTACTCGAATTTGATGTCGGAGAAGACCCTATCTAGTAGCCTAGTGAGCACAGCTGCCCCCGTGGGGAGCCCGAAAGGTACGCGGTTGTATTCATATAAATTCCAGTCCGTGGCAAACGCTGTAAGATGTTTAGACTCTTCGGCAAGGGGAATTTGATTATAGGCCTGATTCAAGTCCAAGATGGTGAAGAACTTGGCCTTACGAAACCATGAAAAACAAGAATGAAGGTCAGGAAGGGGCACAGATTGCAACACCACCTTCCGATTGAGAGCCCTGTAATCAATGACAGGCCTGAAGCCTCCTTGGGGTTTCGGGACTAGAAAAATCGGCGATGAATACGCCGACTTAGAGGGCCTAATAATACCATCCTTCAACATCTGATCGATAATTTCTTTCAGAGCCTTTATTTTAGGTGGAGATAGCCTATAAGGTGGAAAACGGACAGGAATCGAATCCGTGACCTCAATTTTGTATTCAATAAGGTCAGTAACACCAAGAGTATCAGAGAACACCTCGGGAAACGACTGACACAGTTTGCGAATACTATCAGCCTGCTCCTCAGGTAGATGTCTAAGGACTAACAACATCTCATCCTGGGTAGGCGAAATAGACGAACATGACACAGAATTACACTTTAATAGTGGGATTTTACAATTAGAAGCAAATTTGAATGTGCACGACCTAGACTGGAGATCGAGCACAAGACCAGTGTGAGAAATAAAGTCAGCTCCCAATATAATGGGGCAAGACAATTGCTTGGCCACAAACAATTTAACTTTCCATGTAAACTTAAAAATACGAATTTTGACCAGTAAGGAACCTAGAATTTCTAATGGAGATGAATTAGCCGATACGTATTGAACAGGAGAAGAGACATAGTCAGGAAGTTTACAAACCGTTTTCAATTTAGAATACCATTCAGCCGAAATAATCGAACAAACACTGCCTGAATCTAAGAGAGCTGTTATAGGCTCGTTATTTAACTCAATCTTAAGAAAAGGAACAGGTGCGGGGGTATCCGCCGCAATCCTAAGACACTCTTTGGGACCTTCAAAAGATGAATTTGAAAATTGCTCGTTCCCTGAAGTTACAACCTGTTTACCCGGGGCTGAGTCTCGGGAAGGTGGATTATACGACTCAGCCGAAGGCACTAGTCACTTTTTATTATTGGCATAGGTGGAATTTGCACCAGAAGTTGAGCAGGAGGGGGTGCTATTTGAGTTTGGGCAATTCTTGGCGATATGTGAGAAGGCCCCACACTTAAAACAGCCTTGTGATGACCCGGCTCCATTCCTTGTCCCACTTGACTTGAACAGTGGACACTTGTTGCGCAGATGGTCAGGCGACCCGCAAGCGTAACATTTACAGGGATTGACTGGTCGGCGAGGTGGAGGCCGAGTGTTACTAAAAGAAGGCGGGGGTTCTTTCGCGACACGCAAGGAATCGGCGTATCTAACTCCTTCCGCTGAGACGGCCAATGCTTCAAGTTCAGAGAAACTTTGCGGGCACGCCGCGAAACACAAATATGACCTATAGGGAGGTGAAATTCCCTCTACAATAGCCTGTACAATCTGATCTTCAGGAAAATGAAGGGCAAACACCCTAGTATAAAACTTAATGTCCTGTATGAAATCAGCCAAGTTTTCATCCAAGCGCTGTACACGATAATAGTACTTCTGAATAAGGGAGGACCTGGCCCTAGCTGGGATGAAATTAGCTAGCAAATGGGCATGGAAATCCTCTATAGATGATTGCTCGGCAATGGCTCTTACGATTTTATCTGAGAGAATACCAATAGCATACGGATAGATAATTTGCAAAATTTGACATGGAGAAAGAGAAAACACAAGGGCATGATCCTGAAATTCAACTAGAAATCTTAAAAATGAAATTACATCACTGGTGGTATTAACAGAAAATTTAGAAATACCTCTGAGCAACATTGCCAAAGGATGAGGCAAGCTGCTAAACCCGGGTGACATAGTAGGTAAAGGTTTCAATGGCAAGGAACTTAATTCAGAACGGATGTTACTCAATGATGCACGACGTTCAGATTCGTTGTCCAATGGGGCAGGGATAGTTTGAGCAGCAACGGTTATCCTATTAACTTCTCCCTTGGGAGGCGCTTCCTCACTACCTGCATTCACTATGGTGGGTTGATCAGATTTGGGAGGAACTTCCCCAGTTAACAATAGAGTGACCTTACTAGATAATTCGGAAATATTTTCCAGGAGCGTACTAGCTTCCTTCCTCTGAACGTCATTCAGTTTTAGAGACAACAGATCGTTAACCCTATTCGAAAAATGATATAGCCTGCCTTGCACACGCTTAATTTGATTAGGAGACGGATCATTTTCATCAAAAAAACTAACTACAGAAGCTAGCCCAGTAATATTCTCGACGATCGTGGAAAGAGAGTCATCAATTTCTTTCTCTCCCAAATTGGGGATGGAAATGGGCAAATCAAGGGACTCTCTAAGCTTGTTAGTGTCTACTGCAACCGTGCCTCCAGATTGCACATTTCTGATAGTTAATTCATAGATCAACTCCTCTTTGCGCAAATAATTAAGATGGAGAACATCGCGAGGGCCTGGCATGATGACAGAACAATTTTGAAAAAGTCAAAAAATTCCAGCAACTGAGAAAATGGTTAGAGTTCGGATCAAAACAATGTGTAGCCGTCAAAAAGGGGCTAAATTGAGACCCATTCAACCACGCTCTGCTACCACTTGTTAACGAGTTTTAGCGGTAGGTAGAGGTGAAAGAAGGTGCGGGTGTGAATGGATCTCAAGCTACGAAATTATAGTGCCTGTAAGGTAAATTTAAAATTTAATACGGTTATATTTTCTTTTCAAAATAAATAAGTAACAAGCATGGCAGGTACACAATAGGAAGTCAAATAAGGTAGTTACAATATTTACAGAATTTGGGCTTCGCGCCCCGAGTTCACAATGCTTGGGCAATCAGCTCAGTTTTACCCCAAACACAAGTTTTAACAGAGGGGCAGAAAACCCCATTCATACCTAGGAGCCCTTGCTCCAAATTACACTGAAAAGCCTCCTCGAGGCATACAACATACAATTTTCAAAAGAGCCACTCGCTCTCAAATTTAAGCCTCTCCCAGGCCACACCAAACTTCACCTTCAAGCTGTCCTCAACGGACATAAACAGGGGTAAAATACCCAATCTACTGAGGGCTATTAAACGAAAAGAATGTTAATTAAATGACCTCTAAAATAACAATTTGAGAGGAGGCGAACTTGCACTCCTAATACACTAGATTAAGACATACTTGGCGCTAGGCCGTTAATACAAGGGCTAATCCCATACTACCGAGGTGACTTTAGAAAAGAGCAATTTGATTTACATTATCGAAGAATAGGTTAAGAAAATAAGTTCACCTCAAGACAATGTGAGTGGGAGCTCGAGAGGGTTAGCACTCTCTATCCCAATATGCAGCTTAAAATAGAATAGGAGAAAAGATCGTTACATTTTAGGAAAAGGTTACATGGAGGAACGCTTCGCACCCGCCCCGAGAGTTAAACTGCTGAGCTAGCAAAGAAAGAATTTATTAATCGGCCATTACCTTATTGTTGACCGCTGCCGGAGAAAGAGGCGCTTCCCGCCTCCTGCTATGTACTTAATACACTGAAAGATGGAACAGAAGTGGCCCGGAGACCCAAAAATCAGCAGTTTATATCCTCTCGCGGAAGGTTCTAGGTGTTAGGGGAAAGAAAACACCCTCCCACAAACTTTTTATTGGCTAGGGTATAGAAACATATTCAAGTTGGGGGAAGATACCTATGATTGGTCAGAAATTAATACCAGAAATTCGGGATTGGTCAAATGCAAAACAAGGGGAAAGAGAGGGGTATACAGCCAACTTAAACAATAACAGAAAGAAATTTAACAAAGAACAAACTTTTGAAATAAAATTTTCTCCAAAGAACAGTTATTTTTCTTCCCACTAGGGTGCACTATTGTAGTTTTTCAGTGGTGTCCTCTAGAAGAGAAAGTTCACACTTCTTACTTCAAGTAAAACAAAAGTACGTCGAAAATGACACAGTTCACAAACTCAAAAATTTCCCGGTGGTGACATCTTCTGAGAAACTAGAAAATTAATAGGGTAAATAAAGTTCAGACTTCCTCCAGCAGAGGAGTTTCCACAGGCGCACATTTTAAATTAGCGGAGTGGAGGTGTACCGCCCGGTACAATTATTATTATTATTATTATTATTATTATTATTATTATTATTATTATTATTATTATTATTATTATTATTATTATTATTATTATTATTATTATTATATTGCCATTTAGTTTATTCACAGGTAAGTTATTACTTTATTATTGTATTTAGTAAGCTTATTGTTCTTCTTCTTCTTCTTCTTATTCTTCTTCTTCTTCTTCTTGATCTGTTTACCCTCCAGGGTCGGTTTTTCCCTCGGACTCAGTGAGGGATCCCACATTGACCGCCGCAAGGGTAGTGACCTGGAGCTTCAGACTCTGGGTCGGGGGATACAACTGGGGATGATGACCAATATCTCGCCCAGGCAGCCTCACCTGCTATGCTGAACAGAGGCCTTGCGGGAGGATGGTAAGATTGAAAGGGATAGACAAGGATGAGGGAAGGAAGCGTCCGTGGCCTTAAGTTAGGTACCATCCCGGCATTTGCCTGGAGGAGAAGGCGGAAACCACGGAAAACCACTTCCAGGGTGGCTGAGGTGGGAATCGAACCCACCTCTACTCAGTTGACCTCCCGAGGCTGAGTGGACCCCGTTCCAGCCATCGTACCACTTTTCAAATTTCGTGGCAGAGCCGGGAATTGAACCCGGGCCTCTGGGGGTGGCAACTAATCACACTAACCACTATACCACAGAGGCGGACATTTAGGAAGCATTATGTCCATTTATTTTGTATATTATGTAGTATATAGATATCTTGTGTACATTAAAATAGTATACAGTAGTAGTTTGTTTCAGTTCGTCATGTTACTTATGTATTCACTGGTTCAGTGCAGCACAGGGACAGCTGTCACTGTTCCTAACTTTTTTTATTTAAAATATATCACCTGTCTATCTATGTATCTTTTGCCTTTCATTTCAGTTTAATTAGCCTTGCGGTTAGGGGCGCACAGATGTGAGCTTGCATTGGGAGAGAGTGGGTTCGAATGCCACTGTCGGCAGCCCTGAAGATGGTTTTCCGTGGTTTCCCATTTTCACACAAGGCAAATGCTGGGGCTGCACCTTAATTAAAGCCACTGTCAGTTCCTTCCCACCCCTATCCCATCATCGCCATAAGACCTATCTGTGTCGGTGCGACGTGAAACAGGTTGCAAGAAATAATAATAGCATTGTAAACTATTCATGTTATTATTACATGTTTTATATAAACCTAACGTGTGCTTTTACAGTATTTTTTCTAAATTTGTACATCCACCTGATGAATTTTGAAATAAGCACGTACTGACCGACTGAAAAGCCCAAGTTATTTCAATAACTTAAACACGGTAAACTTAAAATGTATTTTCTGAAAACTGTCTTGGCGCAATGTAAAATCAAGTTGCTATTCTGAAGAATGACAGGAGTTCCGGTGGGCTGGTATTCCAGTGTGGTCTTCGACGCATGCCACTTAATCTCATTACACACTTTATGATCTTGTAATATATGCGTTTAGCATTAACGAAGTGACTAAGAGTACTTCAGCCTTTATTTAACGAAGAATAATGCGCCATTTCGTCATTGAGTTTCACACATTTCCTGCGCACTAGGCTACCACATGCTCGTAAAAATAACTCCATCCTTAACGTGATGACCAGGGGTGAACAAAATCAAGTATCCTTGATGTGTAATAGACAAGATATTACAGTAGTAGGTTTCGGAATATAATTCCTCCTCCAGCAATGTATAAAAGAGTGTACTACAATGTGAGCTGGCCCCATGGTCTGGGGATAGCGAGCCTCCCTCTTACCAGGAGGCTCCGGATTCCACTCCCACTTAGGTTATAGAATTTTACCTGGATCTGAGAGCTAATTGCCCCGGTCTAGAAAGCCAAGATAAACGGTCGAGAGAATTCATCACACTGGCCACGTGGCACCTCGTAATCTGTTGGTGTTCCGACTGAGCAGCGGTCGCTTACCGGTCCAAGGTGTGACAAGGCTTTAGCGCAATGGCGTTTGCTTGTTCGTTGTCTTCTCAGTGGTTTAACGCCACACTAACACATCGAAGGTTTTCGGCTACGGAAGAATTGAAAGGATTAGGACTGGGAAGGCAGTGGCCCTGGCCTTAATTAGAGTACAGGCCCAGCATTCGCCTGGTGTGAAATGAGAAACTACGGGAAACCATCTTCAGGTCTGTCGACGGTGGGATTCGAACCCACCCCAATCGCATGACGTACTCGTCCGGCTTTGTTTTGTTTTGTCCGACCTATTCGGCCGGTTTTGTTTTGAACTACTATAACTTATCTGTAAACATAGTTGTACCACAAATTTAATTTATGAGCCTGCGTAATAAATTTCTGGATATATATAAAAGCGAGATTGTACACTTCGTGACTCAGAAGTGATATATTCCTCGAGTGCAAGCATGACCGAAAGGAAGGAGAACATTTTCACACAGATTTCTTGGCTAGTTAATACATGAATGTTTTTGTACAGTTGTCTGTGCTTTATGAACGAGTTTAAATGATAAAAGCATCTATTACAAAGTGCTCTAAACTCTACTTATCACTTTCCTAACATAAAAAGTGTATTGACAAAATGTGAATTGCTCAAATTTGTATTAAAGAGAAGACAAGAAATAATGTACTACGGAAGAACATAGCCTAGGACAAGGAAAAATATAACAAAATTTAGAGAAAATTTAGAGAATGAACAACATTCTGATGTATTTTACAAAATGCTACTAGGAAATTAAAGACTTCAAAAGTAAAATAGTAATCGCTAAAACATCAGTTGTCCCACATCATCCAATAGGAAACATCCTTGGAAAGATAAGGAAAACTGACTAGATAAGAATCGGATTCTGATATATTAGGACTTATTTGCATTTTCCCCATCTAAAGATAATCGATAGTGATGCGAATGGTAATTGTTGTTTCAAGGGGCAAAACTACAGGGTTATCAGAAATTCTGAAGAAAGTCAACAAACTTACACAATCCTATATGAGAATATCATTCTTTCATGCTACGTGTTTCATGTCGCACCAAAACAGAATCGTTTTCAGCGCTGCTGAGAGAGGAAATGACTAAAAGTGAATGAATAAAATGGACATTAAAATCAATCAATCAATTAATCAATCAATCAATCAATCAATCAATCAATCAATCAATCAATCAAATTATGTCTTTGGAAATGAGTAGTTGGAGCTTGTGTTCTCATTCTTTGTGCCCTCTTACGCTCTTATTTACGAAACGCAAGCATCACAATGAATGAACTGTAATACTTGTTTTCAAATCTTGTGACAATAATCATAATTTACAACTATTTATCTAAAGAGTGAAATTGGGAATAACATAGTAAATATGTCATAATTTGAAAGTTAGGAAGCGAATATAGTATAACCACGAATTCGCCACTTCATCTTTCATAGATAACAGAAAATGTGCATGCAGTGTAAAGTAACGAATAATTCAAAATTTAATCTAATATAGTAAATGAGACATTGGATCATATTGCTTTCTTCTTCTTATGCTGCTAATTTAGTGTAAATTGCTCTGATATAGGTGATCATGGGGTGGATGTGGAAGTTTCAGCCTCCAGATCTCAAGATTGCAGTATTTGAAGGGTGGAGAAAAGTCTGTTCATACGATGTCAACATCTGATGTTTATCCGACAAAATAAAATAATCACATTTTCACATCGGGCGAAATGCTAGGGCTGTACCTTAATCAAGGCCACGGTTGCTTCCTTCCCACTCCTAGTTCCTTCTTATCCCATCGTGGCCGTAAGACCTATTCGTGTCGGCGCGAAGTAAAGCAAAATTATTTTTAAAAAGTAAAATAAAATAAATACTTAGCAATAGGCCGCCCAACTGAGTTCCAGTTTCTCAGAACCTGGAAATATAAACTGAAGTGTCTATCTAAATTTGGCATGCGGGCAACCTCAATAGCTCATATCAAAACACCTGAATACGATATCTGAGGCAATAGCATTACAGTAAAACATCGATTATCCAGACTTAAATGGTACTAAGAGTCGTCCAGATAAGCAAAATTCCAGACAATGGAATTCAAAATTGTAATGTAATAAAATAGATGTAATAAACGTACAATAGCTATAGTACAGCATAGAAAATATTTATTAACAATAATTTAAAACAAGCCTCCGTGGCTCAGATGGCAGCGCGTCGGCCTCTCACCGCTGGATACCGTGGTTCAAATCCCGGTCACTCATTGTGAGATTTGTGCTGGACAAAGCGGAGGCGGGACAGGTTTTTCTCCGGGTACTCCGGGTTTCCCTGTCATCTTTCATTCCAGCAACATCCTCTAGTATCATTTCATAGCATCTATCAGTCATTAATAAATCACTTTGGGAGTGGCGACCCCATCGTACTAATTCATTCATTACATCCCTGACCCGGTCAATGATTGGAAAACAGGTTGTAGGCTTTCTTTGAATTAAAAATTATAAAAACTTTACGTGCACATGAAGAGTAATAAAATAAACATACATATGAAGTCTCAAAGTTTACATGACGTATCGACGAAGTAAAAAAACTAGTGTGGTGGACGTTTCACGTCCGGATAATTAAGGGTCCGGATAACGTAGCTCCGGATAATCGAGTTTCAACTGTATATGTCTTATTGTTCGAGTCAAGACGAGTCCTCAGGTGGAAGGCTGGCTGGATTCCCAACAACTCGGCCATCAACAGTAATAGATAGCTTAAGTGTCTCTGAAGAAGTACGGTATACTGGGAGAAATTAGGAATGAGGTAGTTTCCCACTGCCTTTCTCATGGTGCCAGAAGGCGCTGTTGCCTATCAGTTTGCCAAGTACACTGAAATACATACGCTGCACTTCGTAAGAAAGGCGTTACCAACATAGCCCATACCGAGCTCGATAGTTGCAGTCGCTTAAGTGCGGCCAGTATCCAGTATTCGGGAGATAATGGGTTCGAACCCCACTGTCGGCAGCCCTGAAGATGGTTTTCCGCGGTATCCAATTGTCACACCAGGAAGATGCTGGGGCTGTACCTTAATTAAGGCCACGGACGCTTCCTTCCCAGTCCTAGCCCTGTTCTGTCTAATCGTCGCCATAAAACCTATCTGTGTCGGTGCGACGTAAAGCCAATAGCAAGAAAAAACCATAGCCCATTCATACTATCAAATCCAGAGATGAGACTGGGACAGACCTACGAAAGCCACAAACTTGCTCTAGACCGTACCTGAAGATACGGTGCACTGTGATTATTATTATTATTATTATTATTATTATTATTATTATTATTATTATTATTATTATTATTATTATTATTATTATTATTATTATTATTATTATTATTATTATTGACATTGGCTTTTACGTTTCAATAATTACTTTTTACTGGTTTTCGAAGACGGAATTTTGTCACGCAGGATTTCTTTTAAGTGCTAGTAAATCAACCGACACGATCTCCCTGTGATTGGGGGCGGTAGAATAACATCTGCCTTTATCCCCTGGCTTTTGTACGAGGAGACCGAAAGGGGACCAGGGGCTCTCAATTTGGGAGCAAGGGTTGGCAATCACGGTTCCCCTACCTCAGTCTGGCATTGCTTCCACATACTTGTGTCAGCTCGTCTTTCTTTCCGACCTCCATTGGTTAACTCTAGTTCTTTTCCGACCCTTACGGTATTAGGTTTTCGAGACCTAGGGAGACTTTCGTTTGCACGCCATTCGTGGCCCTTCCCTTTCTTTTGGCGATACCTACCTTCATTTTTCGAAGTTTCGGACCCCTTCCATTAGTTTTAAAAGAGGACGGTTGTCCATTTGGCCATTGTTGCAACAATTGAATGTCGTAATTTCGCCACCTGACGATGGAGCCTAGACTGAAACGAGTTGTGAAGGAGATTCAATAAAAAATTGTGACTGCTAACGGATGTAATTATTATTATTATTATTATTATTATTATTATTATTATTATTATTATTATTATTATTATTATTATTATTATTATTATTATTGACATTGGCTTTTACGTTTCAATAATTACTTTTTTCTGGTTTTCGAAGACGGAATTTTGTCACGCAGGATTTCTTTTAAGTGCAAATCAACCGACACGATCTCCCTGTGATTGGGGGCGGTAGAATAACATCTACCTTTATCCCCTGAATATCGTAAGAGGAGACTGAAAGGGGACCAGGTGCTCTCAATTCGGGGAGCAAAGGTTGGTGACTGCGGTTCCCCTACCTCAGTCTGGCATTGCTTCCACATACTTGTGTCAGCTCGTCTTTCTTTCCGACCTCCATTGGTTAACTCTAGTTCTTTTCCGACCCATACGGTACCGTATTAGGTTTTCCAGGCCTAGGGAGACTTCCGTTTGCACGCCATTCGTGGCCCTTCCCTTTCTTTTCGCGATACCCACCTTCATTTTTCGAAGTTTCGGACCCCTTCCATTAGTTTTAAAAGAGGATGGTTGTCCATTTGTCCATTGTTGCAATAATTGAATGTCGTAATTTCGCCACCTGACGATGGAGCCTAGACTGAAACGAGTTGTGAAGGAGATTCAAGGCGGGCTGAGCTTTTAGGGTCAAATCCACACTCAAAAGGGGAAGCTTTTTCTCGGTCATTGATGGTTTTTTTGGAGTGAGGATTGAGGTGGTCAGATAATCTATAAACAATCTATTCAATATTCTCAGATAATTCAGAATTGACAGAATAATAGAATTAAGATTTATTTAATTAGTTTTGTCTTATGGATGATTATGTTGATTATGTTAATTTTATACTTAAATTTTTAAATTTTTAAATTTTTTAAATTGTGACTGCTAACGGATTTAATTATTTGTAAAGTATTATTATTATTATTATTATTATTATTATTATTATTATTATTATTATTATTATTATTATTATTATCATCATCATTATTCCATCTTCCTCCCGGCAAGCAGTTCGAGGCTGTGATGTTACTCATCCTGACTCGCCGCTCCCAGTCTATCCCATGCACTTTCACCTGTACTTAAGCAATGACCCGGTCCATGGCGCCACTTTGAAGTCATCACTACGCTGTTTTGTTCACTTGGCGCTATCGTAGCAGGTGTTATTGTTACCGCGGTGACCCACATAACGCAGCAACCATTGCCTCATGACCTTGTGCCGGCAGTCACCAGATGGTCAGCGATTTGCAGTCTGCACACGTCTCTGGAATGTTAATTTTGTTGGAAAATGGCTACGATTTCTATTGATAAAATTCTTTAGTCTCACTCAAACATTCCTAAATAGTGTTACTGCCATGTAAAGTGCTACTTGCACAGTATAGTGTACTCAGAACGAATAGAATTTAAATTTACATCATCATCTGTTGTGCGGCCTAACCTTCTCCTTCCACGACATCGGTCTCTCTTTCACTTGCCACAGTACAGAAATTCAAAGTGTGCTAATGATCTTAAAACACACAAGTTCCTTTTCATACACAGTACTTACAGGCTTCGACCTCTGCATTCAGTGAGGATCTTCAAGGGCAATAATTTCTATGGATTCATTGAAAACGTTCAATGTAAAAGCGTCCATTGTTTAACCACGTAGGCTTACGTCCGTCCCTCATCTTTCTCCTTCAGTATTTACACATGTAATAACGAACAGTTCTTACGGCTTTAAACGTGTTGAAGTCGGATTTGAAAACTGCTGGTAACAATAGTGAAATGTCCAATTTATTTATTTATTTATTTATTTATTTATTTATTTATTTATTTATTTATTTACTTATTTATTTATTTATTTAATTTATAAAAAGCAGAGGAAAATAAACTGTGCGCCAAAGGTTAGATCATGTAGTAATTGCGGAGTGTCTGTTCAAAAGGAAGTATTTCCACCTTAACAAAGCTGAGGGAAGAAACGCAAAAACATAAAATGAAAAGCACATGGAACGTACCCATGATCGGGTTTGGCACAAACTTAACTTTACATCTTTCTGGCCTGGATTGCTCAAGGCAGTCGGTAATATTCTACTGCTGTAATGCATGTGGACGAAATACTGATTTATTTTTTGGAAGTGGAAAAAGCACCTTTTGAACAGACACTTCTTAATGGTTCTTTGCAAGATGATATGCCTTCGATGTTAACATATATTGCAGTGGGGTTTGGCACTGTAAACTGCTGTTGATTTGATCTCATAATGATTACTCCTAGGCTTCTGGTGTGAGAGAATCAGCCGTCTAGGAGAAGTCCTAATCCGTTGCTCAAGAGACACCCGGATGTACAATCACAAAGCGATATACACCCTTTGTGAAGGATTGTCTCGTTTCCCCCAACTGTCCGAAAAATCCAACCTCTAATCAACCTCTCTCGTCGACGTCTGTGTTAATAATGGCGTGTCCAAGTCGTAACCGGAGAACAATACTTGTTCCGAAACCAAATCAACCAAACCCCATGGCGCAACAGCCTCGAAGAGCCATGGCCTACCAAGTGAACGCTGCTCAACTCGAAGACCTGCAGATTATGAGGTGTCGTGTGTTCAGCAAGACGAACCCTCTCGGCCGTTATTCTTGGCTTTCTACACCGGGGCCACCCTATCACCGTCAGATAGCTCCTCAATTGTAATCACGTAGGCTGAGTGGACCTCGAACCAGCCTTCAGATCCAGGTAATAATAACACGTGTTCCAGAACCTCTAAATAATTAGGCAGTGTAACGGTCTTGGAGACATTTGTTTGTTTGTTTGTTTGTTTGTTTGTTTGTTTGTTTGTTTGTTTGTTTGTTTGTTTGTTTGTTTGTTTGTTTGTTTGTTTGTTTGTTTAGCAAGCTTTAATTCCGTACCTTACAGGGAAAGGGGGGAGGGGGTGCTTTCAAGAGTAAAGCCCTCTCTCAGGCCAAGGAGATTTGTAGATGTGATTTTAGGTGCGGAGAATGTGGAGGTGTGTGGGGGGGGGGAGTAGCGGCCGTGGCCTATTGAAGGATCTGTCCCGGAATTCGCCTTAATGCAGGAGAGCAGAAACCTACGGATAACCATTCTGAGGACAGCCGAGCTGCAATTCTAGCCAAAACTAGCCGCTGTGAAGCCGAAATCTGTTCTACTCAGTGCACTTGCTTTGGCATGCTCCATATTTCCCTTAATTTCCTCCACATTCTGCCTTAAACAACTTCCTCTCACAGAGTGACAGAGTGAAGAAGTATAGCGATCGATTGACTTACACCACTAATGAACACAAATGGCGATATTCACCCTAAACCACCCACCCCACTCGACGAGGCAACACTCAAGGCTGCAGGTTCAAAATGCTCCATTAACACGTAAAAGTGTAATTTCCAGGCATATCTTTAGTGTTTCTAATGAAACACATGTGTTCATTTTAGAAGAAATGCAATTATAAACTATACATATACGCTCTAAAAACAAACATTCCTCTTAACAAGGTTCTTAATATCAGCAAGGCACTTTCCATTTGAAAGAAATGGTTTCCTCCTTTCTATGTCTTACAGAATATTATATTCGAGTCCAATGTTTTGTGACAACACAATATTTCACAAAACTATCGGATAAATTATTTCATTCAGATCAAAATATAATTATTGATCTGCTATCTGTTTTCCACACTGATAAAGGAGGTAAACGAACTAGGTAGACATATCATATATTTGTGAAATCGCAAAGTTTTTTGAGAGATTCGGGAAGATAAAGAGTTGTTGGAAACCAATATTAAGATATTTTCCTTTTGTTTCTAAACAAGGAATAAAGAAGAACATCGGAATTGGTTCAGATCTCTAGCTTATAATTAAAATACCACAATGTCTACAAATTTAACACTGTGATCCATTTTTTGAGTAATGTACACTCCCTAATTCAATAGGTTTGAAAGGTAATAACTATTAAAAGAAGTATCGTTCTCCTCGCCAAGCAGTTTAGCAACAGACTCATTATTCATTGTGCCTCCCCTACATATTGTGCCCTACTGGACTCTGAAGTTCCGGCCAGGCGAAAGCCGGTCTCGAACCCAGAGTACGGTAGTGAAAGAACTCTCACAAACGTGAGCTGGTGCACATAGTCTTACCTGAACACAATCCTCTTCACTCGGCCAGATAAGCAATCTTCTCAGGGATAACATGGGTATAACGGGGCAACAAAAGATAAACAAGAGGATATGTGACAAATCAGGTAAGATTCGGCTAAATTAAAAATAAAATAAAATATCTAACAGAAACATCGCTGCATTCAAAGTTTAACAAATAGGGATTTATTACATAAAATTGAATTATTTACAAAGGATAGAGCTTTTCATTATGACAGGGTAAAATAACGCTGAGCCGATGACAACCAGTTCACTGCCTTCACGAAAACAGTTGTGCTGCAACAAGCATGTTACAATAGTGTAAGTAACGAAGTTTAGAAAGATGGATATCCGCTTAACTACTTATAAACAGTTATTCCCATAAAATTTACAATGCCTCGCGCCGTCGAACCCCGGTGCAAACAAAAATCACCACAAAATGTACAATGACCTGACTCGGTCACGAACCCTAGTCCCATGAAGAGTAAGGCGTATAAGATACATATGCAAAAATATAAAAAGGACACACCCAACATATACACGGGTGTCAATATCAAACGGGCCAGTATTAAAATAACGTAGAACAAATAGGACATAAAAAGATCTCTCCCTGCTTTCAAAACATGAAGGTCGTTTCTTCCCCCCCTGGCACACTTGACACACTGCAGACGACCATAACCAACTCACAAGCCTGTGACGTCAAGCTCAATGACCTCCACCCTCACCACTTCACTCGCGGCAGCCCCCTAATTTATGAGCTCAAATGGGCGGCAGGCTAAATTCTCGCCTTTCAAAGAAACACCTCACGTAATCTGCTGCTAAAGCCCTCTTTCAAATACATCTGGGCTATCTGCCCTCGTCATAATATCTCCAGCAGTATCGCAAATCTTACTTATGCCTCTCATGGGCTAAATCTTGGTGCTACAAAAACACTACTCATTAAGCGATAGTCACATGGCCATACTAGGCATCTCCAAAAATATTCAATAAACTCTCAATCGTGCTGGGCTCTCTCATATCAATCGCAAATCTTAATTCTGCCTATCATGGGCTCATATCTCTTACATATTCGGACTCGCTCGCTCGATTAGTGAAACTGGGTGGATTACTGGTCACGTCTTGGTCACAACTATACACATCTACGTCTGCAGAAACAAATGCCTAAATGCGATCTAATAAAAGTACCTATCTGTTAGACTAACCTCCTCTAACCAAAGGAGTTCGATCAGACCCTTAAAAACACATGTACGTTAAAATAACACAATTAAAATGAAATATGAACACGCTAACAAGGACTCTACAAATAACATCTACCTTAATGTACGGGGTTCGAGTTTGAGGCCTAGCTCTATATTACAAGGAAAATTGTCCTACCATAACTAATATGTTGACTGACGGCCCCCATATTCCTATCTAAATTTAAATGACATGCTTGAAACAGAATTGGAAAGCTCTGACCTTATGTTATCGCTGACATTACGGAGCGGCCATCCCTGTGGACCACTGAATCTACCACCTCATGATAGACTGCGGGGCTGGCATCAGATACTGTTGACCACTTGGAGACATTCTTTCTTGTGTTGCGTCTTCGTACAGCTCCCTCTGTAGTTGGAAGGTGTCCCCTTCGACGTTGTGCTGATCAGGTGCTCCCAACGTTCCTGGATCGATGCCCGTTGTCGTGTTGGCTTCAGCTCCTGGTTGTGGCTTCCTTGCAATGGTGATGTCAAACACTCGTTCTGACTTGATGCTGGGGTAACTGAAAATAAATTCATATATTACAGACTGTCCAAACTCGATGCCGGTCTCCACTACTATCGTGTCTCACACGTCACATTGACCAAGTCTCGTTCAGAGTTTTAACCTGGTACACAATAGTTTCTTCACTCCTCTCAGTCACTGTTCTTTCACCCTATCACACGGACAACATATAGTTTCAGAATTCCTAACCTGAGCCAATATTAATTCTAGCCTTTCGTCAGTAATACCTTGACCTCATAGAAATATGAAGCTACTAGTTCATTAGTCTCTTATAAGCAGTACCTCATCTCCCCATAGCATATTCTCACAGGTAAAATCTTAAATTCATCTGAATATTCAAGTTGATTACTTACTTCCTTGCAGAAATAGCAGTACGGGTAGTAGGTGTAGCTCGAAGACAAAGCGTTGTTCTCAGTACCAACACGCAGTATGACGACTCGTTCAAGCAGCCTTTTGGTCCAAGAATGACTCTGATATGCCCGGCGGCCTTATTTTATAATCCCGTCTAGCGTCATCAAGCCGCTTGGTCGCGTGCAATCCGCGCGCGCCCGCGAAGTTCTTCCCGCATTAAGTATATCATGAGCTCTAATTAACGAATGCATTAATGAATGCAGCCCTAATGCATATCAAAATAAAGCAGAAATTATACAGGTTGCAATTCTTGTCTCAAATCCAATGCAACTCCTCCGTAACCAAAGATATTAATTTAATTCTTTCTTCCCTCCTATAGTAAGTTTAGCCGGGATCTGGGAAGCGTCCCCAATCTTCATCAAGAGGCTTGGCTTGAGACATAACTCCTTTTAATGAGTTCTGGAGACTTCTCATAATGACGCTCGCGCTCACTTCACACAAGAACGCTTCTTCTGGACTCCTTTATGACATATACTGTAAGACACTGGCTTCGTGGGTGGCCTTGTGTGATTCCAATATCCAATACTCAAATTAATACAATTGTCCCAATGAACAGGATGGTTCAATATAAGAAGCTTATTGCATAATAACACGCGCGAGTTTTGACTGCTTGTGTGTCTGTGCATTGGATATCACACTAAAATTTCGAAAACCGAGCTCAATAGCTGCAGTCGCTTATGTGCGGCCAGTATCCAGTATTCGGGAGATAGTAGATTCGCACCCCACTGTCGGCAGCCCTGAAGATGGTTTTCCGTGGTTTCCTATTTTCACACCAGGCAAATGCTGGGGCTGTACCTTAATTAAGGCCACGGCCGCTTCCTTCCCACTCCTATCCCCTTCCTGTCCCATCGTCATCATAAGACCTATCTGTGTCGGTGCGACGTAAAGCAACTAGCAAAAAAAATCGAAAAAAATCCGTTTGAGAAAATGCACTCCCTAAGTCATAATAATTTAACCGAATACCATTTTAAACATTAAACCTAAAAAATAGCTTCCAAAGCAGTTTGGAAAAAGAAGGGTTCTAGGGCTAAAATGAATTTTAATTAAACATTTTGCCCTAGAGATACGTTTCTCTCTACGCTCCCAGCGCTGCTCTTCAGTTCACGGCTTAGCTCAAGGATATAAATAACAGAAGGCACGCTCTAAAAAAACGATGATCTGAAATATATGAATTTCAGTTCTAAACTATTGTATGTATTTATTTTTTATTTTAACACATTTCTTGCCATGTACTCTTTCAGTGAGTTGCTGCTATTTAATTGATCATTACTTTTCTGTTGTATTTCTTTACGAGTCTTCCTGCAAGCCTACAGTTTCTATTTGTTCACACCTCAGCTGCATGGAAATGGAGTCATTTCATATGCGAATTACTGTGTGTTTTCACGCGGTAGCCTACATTATCTGATACTTAGACAATGTGACCCTTCAGCAGACTGACTTTTAATGGGACTCATTATTTCCCATAACTCAGTGCGTTGCGGAGACAGGTGGGTTCGAATCCACCGCCGGCCATCCTCGAAATAGTTTTTCGTGATTTCCTATTTCAACTCCTGCTAAACACCGGGTTGGTACCTATCTCACGACTACGGTAGCTTCATTGCCATTCCTTACACCTACACACAACACCCCCACACAGCAGTACATGTATCTCACCCCCATGGGGTGTACAGAGAAAAGTAGCTACAGAACTGGTGAACCCAACATGTCCTCAGACACTCCCAGCACCAAGTATTATAATGAAATGTAATCCACAGGCTTTTTCCAGTCATTCGACCGGGTCGGGAATGGAATGAATGATGCCCCATCTAGCGGCGAGGATAGGAATTGTGCCCGCTGCCGAAGCCTGTCGCACTGCTCTGGGGCAATGATTAATGACTGACAGATGAAATGAAATGATACTGGAGAGTGTTGCTGGATTGAAAGATGACAGAGAAAACCGGAGTAGTCGGAGAAAAACCTGTCCTACCTCCATTTTGTCCAGTACAAATCACACATAGAGTGACAGGGATTTGAACCACTGAACCCAGCGGTGAGAGGCCGGCGCGCTGCCGCTTGAGCTACAGGAGATCTACCAGATATTATACTCTCGATAAAATAGTATACCATACGAATATGGGCTATAAGAACATCATAATTTATACAACGTAATAGCCGCATGAAATGAAAAATATATAAATTATGTATTGGGATTGAAATCAATATAATTACACTATAATCGCAGTGGTAGCGGTGAGTATGGGGAAAGGAGGGGTGTATGGGGAAGAGGGCATGACATGACGTGCGTCACACACCGGAAGTGTACCGCTGCGGTATTTGCATAGCTTGCTACCCTAATAAAGTACAAATCCCCTATCTTGGTTGGTACCGAAATTTGTTATTGAGTTATGTCTCCATTCTATTTTCCCTTTTCCACCTGACCCGAGGTTTTAAGAAAAATCTGGCGCTTTAACGAGTAGCTACATACTTGTGTAAGACTGTGAAATGACCTGCTAAAAACAGATTAAATGGAATATCTGACTGAATCTTCATATAGCCGCGCTGGGTGGCTCAGACGGTTGAGACGCTGGCCTTCTGATCCCAACTTGGCAGGTTCGATCCTGGCTCAGTGCGGTGGTATTGGAAGGTGCTCAAATACGTCAGCCTCGTGTCGGTAGATTTACTAGCACGTAAAAGAACTCCTGTGGGACTAAATTCCAGCACTTCGGCGTCTCCGAAAATCGTAAGTAAAAGTACTGTAGTTAGTGAGACGAAAAGCCAATAAATTTATATAATCTTCATATAAATTTCTCTAATTGCGTTAAAAATTGTTAGCGATATGATTTGTTGTCATTACTTAATATTTTCTCTCCAAAGTATAAGTTAAGACTCTTTAAAAATTGTTTTCTTTCATAGTTTTCTTCTTTCTTTCTTAATCTGCTTACCCTCCAGGCTTGGCTTTTCCCTCAGACTCAACGAGGGATCCCACCTCTACCGCCTCAAGGGCAGTGTCCTAGAGCTTCAGACTCTGGGTCGGGGATACAACTGGGGAGGATGACCAGTACCTCGCCCAGGCGGCCTCACCTGCTATGCTGAACAGGGGCCTTGCGGAGGTGGGGATGGAAAGATTGGAAGGGATAGACAAGCAAGAGGGAAGGAAGTGGCCGTGGCCTTAAATTAGGTACCATCCCGGCATTTGCCTGGAGGAGAAGTGGGAAACCACGGAAAACCACTTCCAGGATGGCTGAAGTGGGAATCGAACCCACCTCTACTCAGTTGACCTCCCGAGGCTGAGTGGACCCCATTCCAGCCCTCGTATCACTTTTCAAATTTCGTGGCAGAGCCGGGAATCGAACCCGGGCCTCCGGGAATGGCAGCTAACCACTACACCACAGAGGCGGACTCATAATTTTCTTGTGTCAAATAATCAGAGAACTCAATAAACCCTTAACCAACACGATTGTGCTGGCACCGGTACCTTTCCAGAACACGCATAGTTGAAAATATACTTTTAGTATGTTTTAAAGAAAAATTCAACAACAAAAAATTTAGACGGAAAAGGGATCTGTCTTCTTTTATTCTGACCGAACACTCGTTTTTTCCTTCTATGTCCAGGTTTGGGATGGGATGTAACTGAGTAAAATTAATCGAACTGTAACGAAAACATTTTTATCAATTTTTACTTGTAAACATTACCTTTTTAATGTAATTTTTACTCGTAATCTACTGTACGTCTGGAAATAAAATTTTTACATTCCAGTAATAGACATAAATCGCCTGGAAGCAGAAATACGAAAATAAAAATTGATGATGAAGATAACTTTTTTCTACTACAGCAGAACCAGTAGCTTCATCAGTGCTGGATGAGTCACTTTATTATCCCTCTAGTATTTCCAGTGACATCAAACTTATCTTACAATAACCATATCTGGTGGAGATTTTCTTAAAATTAAATACAGGTATTACCACAGAAAGGTCCAGCTCCATGACTAAATGGTTATCGTGCTGGTCTTTGTTCACAGGGGTCACGGTTTCGATTCCCGACAGGATCGGGGATTATAACCATAATTGGTTAATTTCCCTGGCATGGGGGCTGGATGTAGGCCTATATGTCGTCTTCATCATCATTTCATCCTCATCAAGACGCGCAGGTCGCCTACGGGAGTGAAACCAAAGGACCTGTATCTGGCGAGCCGAACTTGTCCTCGGACACTCCCGGCACTAAAAGCCATATGCCATTTCATTTCACCACAAAAAAGGCGTCCCCCTCCTTCCCACTCTCCTTCACTCCCCAGAGATCGAGGTTTAACGATGATAATTTTAAGAACCAATTATTTTGTAAAGTAAATGTCAAATTATTTGAAAAGCTAAAAATAAAATAAAAATAATGGAAAACAACGTAAGTTTGAACGTACCAAGGTATCATGTTTAGTCTCATTAGTGATGATAGCCACTTAATGTTCCTATGCAAGAAAAACAACACAAAATTAGGTAATATAATTTTATTTGCAAACTTTGGTATAATTCCAACCCCCTGCGAAAAGAGAGATTTCCTCACGTCTAGCGTTCTGTGAAGTATTAATTATATAATGGCGTATGGTGTCCGGAAAGGCCTCGTGCAGGTCTTTCGAATTGCCTCCTACAGGCGAGCTCCGAATCTGTGAGGAGAGAAAGAATGAATTCTAATGCTGAATGCGTCACACACACCCCGTGTGAGAGGAATCGGCCTATAAAAGTTAAAATCTACCAAAAAGGAAATCAAACCCTTTGGACCAAACACCAACACGTTTAAACATTTAACCAAGGAGCTGAACTATTCGTGTCCTCGTCCCATGGTGGTGAAGTTCTTTTTAGGCACATCCCCAACGGAGGTGAGCTCGTGCATCTATGTAACCACGTACTAGCTCTTCTGACAATCTTACGCATCTGGCAGTGCCGGGAAACGAGCGCGGGCCCCCGAAGACGGCAGCTAATAGCGCTAACCGTTACAGTAATATTGTAACTGTAATATTACTGATAACCTGCTGAAAAAGTCATTTCTAATGATATTATTTATGTATTTATTTATTTATTTATTTATTTATTTATTTATTTATTTATTTATTTATTTATGTATTTATTTATTTTATTTTATTTATTTATTTATTTATTTCATCCGTTTACGCTCCAGAGTTGGTTTTTCATACGGACTCAGCGAGGGATCCTACCTTTACCGCCTCAAGAGCAGTGTCCTGGAGCGTGACGAATTTGGTCGGGGATACAACTTGGCAGGAGGATCAGTACCTCGCCGAGGCGGCCTCACCTGGTATGCTGAACAGAGGCCTTGTGGGGGGAATGGTAAGATTATAAGAAATAGGCAAGGAAGAGGCGGCCCTGGCCTTAATTTAGGTACCGTCCCGGCATTTTCCTGGAGGACAAGTGGAAAGCCACGGAAAACCACTTCGAGGATGGGTAAGGTTGGGATCGATTCCCCCACCCCCACCCCAGTCTACTCAATTGACATCCCGAGGCTGAGTCGACCCCATTCCAGTCCTCGCGCCACTTTTTAAATTTCGTGCCAGAGCCGGGAATCGAACCTGGACTTCCAGGGGTGGCAGCTAATCACACTAAGCACTACACCACAGAGACGAATATTTGTAATTGTAATTGAGTAAAATATTTCTCAGGTAACTATAATTCAGTCCAGTTACTTTTTCCTTGTAATTTTCCCCAACACTGCCTCTATCATCATGCGTGACGACTTTTAGTTTGATTTCCTGTGCACCAACACATGTAGACCGTAACTCTGCTGGCATGAGTGTCGCATGTTTTCGCTCTCTTAAGTGTTAAAAAGGATTCGATCTCATCAGAAAGTATTCCGGAGAATAATAAAGAACTTCAAGGGAAGTGAAATGCAAGTACTCATTGGTAAGTCTTGAGAGGTGGCGCCGCTCATACGCGTCTGGAATAGTAGATGGCCAGATAATACCTTTCATGTATAACCATATGTTCACCAACCATGGAAAGAGGCTAGATGTTACGCACGAAGCCAGACATATTTATTCTGGCTGACTAACTTTTATAATGTATTATAATATTTTATCATGTAATATGATACCATATTTGTCAGTACGGAGGTTTTTGCAAGGAACATGTCACGTTTTGGATCGTGATTATTAACTTTCTATGTCAGCGTCATAAATTATTGTCGACTTTACTAACATGTGACTGAGTTAAATGAAATAGAGACATGGTTGTATGTGTGACCTGACGGAAAGGCTCTGGGATTCAATTACATCCAATAAACATGGTGTACTACTATCTAATTACAAGTAAAGATACGACTGCTGAGGTCAAACTAACCCCGGTGGTCCTCATTTCAGTTACTGGTTCTGTACTTGGTACGAGGATCTCAGCCTTGTGAGCCCAGTTGTTGCTGTTGTTGCTTCATGTTGGGTGCTTGGGACACCATGGTCTACAGTCTTCTATACTTAATTCCCCTGTGAGGTTGGGGAGGTAGAATACACACACGGTATCCCCTGCCTGTCGTAACAGGCAAATAAAAGGTGGACCAGAAGCTCTCAGCTTTAAAGCGTGGATTGGCGATCACAGAAACCCTAGCACAGTCTGACACTGCTTCCACTCGCTTGTGCCAGGCTCCTCACTTTCACCTTTCCTATCCGACCTTCTTTGGTCAACTCTTGTTCTCTTCCGACCTCAACGGTATTAGGTTTGAGAAGCCTAGGGAATCTTATTTTCATGCCCTTCGTGGTCCTTCACTTCTTCCTCCGATAGCTTAATTCTTTGAAGAGTTGGACCTCTTCCATTCTTCTGAAGGAGGATGGCTGCCCAGTTGTAGTTTTCTCTCTCCTGCAAGCCTACTTAATGCAATAAATCCAATTTTTGGTTTCATTCACTGTGCATTTGATTAGTAGAGGAGGTGGTGGTGCTGCTGCTGGTGATAATTGTTTTAAGCAAAGTAAAACAAAGCCATCTCCGTATAGGCTATGAAGGCCCGTGGAGGAGTTGAAGGTAAAGGCTTCCACAATCCGTAATTCCGGCACGATCTTAAAGTTAGTCCCAAGCATGGCCATTATTTTCCCTAGAAAACAGCCTAGTAACTCATTTTGGGTGAAAATTGAGTGAAATTCAGGGCGTTGTGCCTCTTCAGAAGTGGAAATCTCGTTTCTAAATGCTCGATTTCCTGCCTGGAAATAGAAACCATATCCTTCCGAGTGAATCCAGTAAGTATTTACTACCTCGACTAAGCAGCCCCTGATTTGCATTTAAGGGGAAGTATATCTGCGAAACCATCATTTCTTAACATGAATCACAGCGGAAAACCAAACGAAACGGATGAGCCACGAAAAGCGTGAAAATAAAATAATCTGTAGACGACGCAAACAGAATAACTGTGGCGTCGGAAGAAATAAAAAACGGACCAAGAAAGATCGTATAGAAAATAAAAGCGATGAGGCTAACTCAAGTGGAAGCAACACCAGATTCAACCAGGGAAACCCGTGGCCGCCAGCCCATGCTGCCTAGTTGAGAACCCTTGGGCGTTGCCTCCTTTAATCGATATAACATGTCCTGACCGACCGACCGACCGACCGACCGACCGACCGACCGATCGACTGACTGACTGACTGACTGACTGACTGACTGACTGACTGACTGACTGACTAATTCATCATCGCCGAACAAAAACTACTGGACATAAAGAAATGCAGGTTACATTTATATCAGACTGTAGGTGCTCACTAAGGGAGGATTTTTGAATATTCCATCGCTAAGGGGGATAAAAGAGGGCTGCTTGAGTATACCTGTATCTCAAAAACTTAAAAGTTTACAAACGTAAAAATTGGTATTTGGAATCTCCTTTAAAAATAAAGGAACTTGTTTTTGTTTTGGGAAAAAGCCATTAAGGGGGGATGAAAAAGGTGGAAAGCAGGTTAAATACCTTTTCTGAGGATACTTACATCACAAAATCTAAAGATGTTACAAACATGAAAATTGGTATTTGGAATCCCCTTTAAAAATAAAGAAACACGTATTTTTTGCTTTTTGGGAAATCCAAATAAAGACGGGAGGTGCGGGATGGTGAACAGAAGTGACAAACGGGGTGATTTTTTAAAATGAGAATATCTACAGTGTATCTCAGAAACGTAACATGTCACAGACATGAAAATTGGTATTTGGAATATCCTATGACAGTAAAGAAACACAGATAATTTGTTTTCGGAAAATTCACTTAAGGGGAACTTAAAAATGGGCGAATGTTTAAAATGAGCATATCTACAGTATATCTCAAAAACTTAATATGTTACAGGCATGAAAATTGGTATTTGGAGTCTCCTTTAAAAAAAGAAATACGTATTTTTTGTTTTTGGAAAATCCACTTAAGGGGGAGATGAAAGGATTGAAAAATTAGTTGAATACTTTGTATGAGGATACTTATATCTAAAAAAAACTAAAGACGTTACAGACGTGAAAATTGGCATTTGGAATCTCTTTTGAAAATACAAACGTATATTTTTGTTTTCAGAAAATCGACTTAATGTGGGGGGGGGATGAAAATAATTATAATGAATAAGTGAATTATGTTTATGAGGATACTTATATCTCAAATTTGGAGATGTTACAGACGTGGAAGTTGGTATTTTTATCTCCTTTCAAAAAGTAACACGTCTTATTTTGTTTTCCGGAAGTCCACTTACAGGGCGAGGGGTTGGAAAGAAGTGAAGAGAATACAGACGTGAGAACTGGTATTTGGAATCGCCTTTAAAAATAAAGAAACACATATTTTTTGTCTTCGGAAAATCAACTTAAGGGGTTGGAAAGGGTTGAAAAAGCGGGCGAATTTTTAAATTGAGTACCGATATACTGTATCTACAGTATATGTCAAAAACTTAACATGTTACAGACAAGAAACTTAGTATTTGGAAAGTCCTTTAAAAATGCAGGGAAATATATTTTTTGATTTTGTTTTCGGAAAGGCACTTAACGGAGGTGAAAAGAAGTGAAAAAATTGATTTTTTTTAATGAGGATACTTATATCCCAAAAACGGAAGATGTTACAGACATGAAAATTGGTATTTGGAATCTCCTTTAAAAACAAAGAACATGTATTTTTTTCTTTTCGGAGAATCCACTTAGGTGGAGGATGGACTGATAAAGGGTTTGGATTCTTTTTATGTGGATACTTACTATACATCTCAAAAGCTGAAGATGTTACAGACGTGGAAACAGGTATTTGGAATCTCCTTTAAAAATAAAGAAAATTTTTTTTTTCGACTTGAGTGAAGACTGTTTCTCACAGATACAGTTCTATGTCGCTTGGTCATCTTAATCCCAAAAGGCACGGGTAACTGCTAGTAAATAATAATGTTATTATGAAATAATTAATACTGTCACCAGTCACAATTTTTATTAATTTGCATTGTACAACGCGTTTCGGGTGATAAAATGTTGACATTTAACTGTTACCCTATTTGATACAAAATAGTTTTCTAAGAATATTACGAGTATTTCAATGAATAGGAGGGGCTAAGTGCATTATAAATATATAACATCTATGTTGTGTCAACTATAGGTGTGCATCGTCTTAGAAATATACAGTTGCTGCTAAAGCTTAATATTGATTTAAATAGTCATTTTCAATTTTATCAATGAGTATGTGTTGAGAATCTCTTAATTGACGTCTATAAATTTCTCGACTTTCTAAAATGTTCAGTTTTATCCCTTCTGGATGTGTGTGTAAAACAGTGAGTGAATTTTTTGCATTTGATACTTCATGACCTGTGTAATGCAGATGCCAGCAACTGCTGATATTTCATGCTTATGTACCGAAGTGTCACCAGGTTTGCTTGAAATATGATGTCAAAACCCCTTCCAGTTTGTCCAATGCAAAAACATTCATAGTTTTTACAGGTGATTTTATATACCAGTTTGTTAGAATTTAACTGGTGTGGTAGAATCTAAACCAGGTTGTTTATGGTTGAGAAACAGATGAGGATATTTTGCTAATTTTGGACAAATATATGCTAATTTTCACTATGATTAATGTGAATTTGTAGAAAATGCGTGCTAATTTTGGAAAAATGGATGATAACTTGGGTGAAATGCTAATTCGTATTAAGATGTTAATTTGGGATAAAATAGACGCTAGTTCGAAAATAATGTTTGTGGTGGCGGTGCTGATTGTCGTTTTAAGAGGTAAAACAACGTGATTAGCAGCGCCATTCATCAGGAAATATTGGATTCTATTTTTGAAATTTATTTTTAAAATGATATTTGCTCTAGAGACTTGATTCAACTTTAGTCCTTTTCTCTATTTAGAAAAATAGGATATGCATTTCAGGGTTAATAATAATTTTTTATCAAGCAAGATCACTGCGCGTTTCGGCTCACGTAGCTGTGAGCTTGCATTCGGGAGATGTTTGCTGGAAAGTAATCATTACTAACCCGTTATTTGAGTGGTGAATTAGACGGTTAAGCACCCTCGAATACCACCGACAGTTCCACTAACGTCGGTAAAAGGTAAGCAAAACTGTACTTTTACGTGATGAGTGACATCATGATCATTAGGTGCGGGTCCTTTAGTTATAATGTTCCTAAACCTCAGGGACTTACAATTATATTTCAAAATTCCCACATGCATTGGTCGGGATTCGAAGCGCGGCTTCTCTGGTTAAAAACCAATGACTACAGTGAGTGGCCAAAAGTCATGGGGAGACACTGAATGTGATGTTAATAATGAGTTGCTTCTCCACGAGCCCTCAAAACGGCAGCAATAGGGCGAGGCATCGACTCTACAAGGTGTTGGAATCGTTCTAGAGGTATCAGGAGCCACGCATCTTGCACTACTACCTACAATTGGTCTTGTGTAGTTGGTACGGGGTTCATGGAATGTACAACCGCATCGACAGCATCCCATAAGTGCTCGATTGGATTAAGATCGGGGGATCTGGAAGGCCAATCCATGGTCGTAACTTCACTGGAGTTTTCCTCCGACCACCTACGTGCCAACCACCAGAGCGGTGACATGACGCATTGTCCTGTTGAAACATGGCATCTCCATCAGGGTACTCTAGGGCCAGAAAGGGGTGCAGATGGTCTGATGTTCACATAACGTGCATCTGTCAGTGCTCCCAGCAGTCGGAAAATGGGGCCCAATTACGACCATAAGAACGCTGCCCAGACCAAAACTGAGCCACCTCGCGCTTGGACACAACCGTGTTGACACGCAGGCTCCATAGCTTCATGGGGCATACTCCACACTCTTACGCGCCCATCAGCTCGATACAACTAGAACCGGGATTCATCGGACCATACCACACGCCGCCACTGTTAAATGGTCACGAGCCCATGCACGTCAATGAGTTCTGTGTCGAGGTGTCAGCAAAGGGACACGAGTTGGTCGTCGGCTGGTGAAGCCTATGCGGTGCAGTTGATTCCTTACAGTCCTGGTAGAAATGGGTTCCTGACTCCAAAAATTCAACTGGGCGGTGATCTGACTCACAGTAGCCCGAGCGCCCAGTATGGTTCTGCTGTGGCGACGTGATGTCCGTTCGTTAAACAACTGTGGTCTTCCCGTGCGGCGGTTCACCCGGGTGGTAACATTCTGTCTGCGATATTGAAGATCCACCCTCGACACTGTTGACCTCGGAATCCCGAATTCACGTGTAATCTCCGCAATGCTATGATCCATGCGCCGTGCGACGATATCATCCCTCGTTCAAAGTCGGTTAACCCGAGACGTGTTGCCATCTTCACGATACTGGTGTCTGTGACAGACTGCTCGGCTACGCCGTAGCTAATCGAAATGCTCAGGAGTCATACACGGCACATTTTCTAATAAGACACCCCTTCCTGTGACTTTTGGTCACTCAGTGTATGTCACTCGCATATCATACCCCATCCCCACTTGAAAGCTTATCATCAGGGCCCAGATTTCTAAGACGGAATGGCTCAGGAAATTTGAAAGCATTCGTGTCATAAAATATACCGAAATATGACTAAATAATTTAGAAATATGGCTCAATGAAATTAATTATTGTCCAAACATCGCTCAGAAAACGTTTTTATTCTTGAAGCAAACTGATAACATTCCTAACATTTTTTCCTTATTATTTTCATGACATACTGCTCGCGAAGCCAATTACCTTCAAACTTCATCTCAACACAAAACAATTCTAAGGAAAGGAAATCCACAATAACAAATCTCAAACAAATCACTTAGCATTATTTGCACACCCAAATAAGAGAATAATATGGAGAAAGACGAAAAATTTACATTATTATTATTATTATTATTATTATTATTATTATTATTATTATTATTATTATTATTATTATTATTATTATTATTATTATTATTATTATTATTATTATTATTATTATTATTGTACCGGGCGGTACACCTCCACGCCGCTTATTTAAACCTTGCGCCAGTTGAAACTCCCCTACTGGGAGAAGTCTGAACTTTGTCTTATGTGTTAATTTTCAAGTTACCCTGAAGATGCCACTACTTGGAAATTTTGAAGTTTCTGAACTGTGTTGTTTTCGATGTATTTTTGTTTTGCTTGTAGTAAGAAGTGTGAACATTCTCTTCTAGAGGACACTACTGAAGAACTACAACGGTGCACCCTAGTGCGAAGTGAAAGAACTGTTTTTGTTGAGAAAATTTAATTTCAAAAGTTTGTTCTTTGCTAAATTTCTTTCAGTCATTGTTTAAGTTGGCAATATTAACCCTTTCTTTCCCCTTGTTTTGAATTTAGCCAATCCCGAATATCTCGAATTAATTTTCAACCAATAATATGTTTCTTCTTCGTATTGTGTATGGGGGTTTCTTGGTGAACCAATAAAATCCTTGTGGGAGGGTGTTCTCATTCCAAAAACGCCTCGAACTTTCCGCGAGAGTATATAAACTGCTGATTTTCGGGTCTCGGTGCCACTTCAGTACCATCTTTTAGTGTGTAAAGTACATAGCAGGGGGCGGGAAGCGCCTCTTTCTTCGGGGAGCAGTTCAACACCAAGGTAATGGCCTTTTAATAACTTCTTTTCTTGCTAGCTCAGCAGTTTAACTCTCGGGGCGGGTCCGAAGCGTTTCTACCATGTAACTTTCCCTAAAATGTAAAGACTCTTAGCCTCTATTCTCTTTCAAAACTACATATTGGGATAGAGAGTGCTTAACCCTCTCGATCTCCCACTCATATTGTTCTGAGGTGTACTTATTTTTCTCAACCGATTCCGTAACAGTAATGTAAATTGTTTCCTTCTAAAAGTCACCTCTTTAGTATGGGATTAGCCCTTGCATTAGCGGCCTAGTGCCAGATTAGGGTTTTAAACAAGTGTATTAGGAGTACAGATCGCCTCCTCTCAATTGTTATTTTAGAGGTCAAGTAATTAACCTTTTTCTCACTTAATAGACCTCAGTAGGTTGGGTATGTTACCCCTGTGTATATGTCCTTAGAGGACAACTTGAAGGTGGAGTTTGGTGTGGCCTTTGATAGGCTTAAAGTTGAGAGCGAGTGGCTCTTTTTCGAAAATTGAGTGTTGTATGCCTCGAGGAGGCTTTACTGTGTAATTTGGAGCAAGTGCTCCTGGGCTTGATTGGGGTCTTCTGCCCCTTTGTTGAATTCTGTATATCGTAAAGTTGGGCTAATTGCTCAGAATTGTGTGTCTGGCTCTCGGAGCCTGTAATTGTACATTCTTGATTAGTGGTTTTGCTACTCTGTACCTGCCATTATTGTTATTTCTTGTTTTTTTGCTAAGAAAATATAACCTTGTTAAATTTTACATTAACTTTAATTTCGTAGTTTGAGACCCGTTCACACCCGCACCTTCTTTCACCTCTACCTACCACAAAAAAACGGTAACAAGTGGTAGCAGAGCGTGGTTGAATGGGTCTCAATTTAGCCCCTTTTGACGGCTAAACATTGTTTTGATTCGAACTCTAACAATTTTCTCTGTTGCTGGAATTTTTTGAGTTTTTCTGTTTCAAAATTGTTCTGTCATCATGCCCGGCCCTCGCGATGTTCTCCATCTTAACTATTTGCGCAAGGAGGAGTTGATCTATGAATTAACTATTAGAAATGTGCAATCTGGAGGCACGGTTGCAGTAGACACAAACAAGCTTAGAGAGTCCCTTGATTTGCCCATTTCCATCCCCACTTTGGGAGACAAAGAAATTGACGACTCTCTTTCCACGATCATCGAGAATATTACTGGGCTAGCATCTGTAGTTAGTTTTTTTGACGAAAATGATCCTTCTCCTAATCAAATTAAGCGTGTGCAAGCCAGGCTATTTCATTTTTCAAATAGAGTTAACGATCTGTTGTCTCTAAAGTTGAATGACGTTCAGAGGAAGGAAGCTAGTACGGTGCTTGAAAATATTTCTGAATTATCTAATAAGGTAACTCAATTGTTAACTGGGGAAGTTCCTCCCAAAATCGATCAACCCACCACGGTGAATGTAGGTAGTGAGGAAGTGCCTCCTAAAGGAGAAGTTAATAGGATAACCGTTGGAGCTCAAAAGATCTCTGCCCCATTGGACAACGAGTCTGAACGCCGTGCATCGTTGAATAATGTACGTTCTGAATTAACTTCTTTGCCACTGAAACCTTTACCTACTATGTCACCTGGGTTCAGCAGCTTGCCTCATCCATTGGCAATGTTGCTCAGAGGTATCTCGAAGTTTTCGGTTAACACTACCAGTGAAGTTATTTCTTTCTTAAGGTTTTTAGTTGAATTTCAGGATCATGCCCTTGTTTTTTCTCTTTCTCCATGTCAGATTTTGCAAATCATCTATCCCTATGCAATAGGTATTCTCTCAGACAAAATAGTAAGAGCCATTGCCGAGCAATCATCTATTGAAGACTTCCACGCCCACTTGCTAGCTAACTTCATCCCGGCTAGGGCAAGGTCATCTCTGATTCAGAAGTACTATTATCGAGTACAGAGATTGGATGAAAATCTGGCTGATTTCATACAAGACATTAAGTTTTATACTAGGGTTTTTGCTCTTCATTTTCCTGAAGATCAGATTGTACAGGCTATTGTAGAAGGAATTTCACTATCCTATAGGTCATATTTGTGTTTCGCGGCGTGCCCGCAAACCTTCTCTGAACTTGAAGCATTGGCCGTCTCAGCGGAAGGAGTTAGATACGCCGATTCCTTGCGTGTCGCGAAAGAACCCCCTCCTTCGTTTAGTAATACTCGGCCTCCACCTCGCCGATCAGTCACACCTCGTAAATGTTACGCTTGCGGGTCGCCGGACCATCTTCGGAACAAGTGTCCATTGATCAAATCTAGTAGGGCAAATAATGGAGCTGGTTCATCACAAGGCTGTTTTAAATGTGGGGCTTTCTCACATATCGCCAAGAATTGCCCAAATTCAAATAGCACCCCCCTCTTGCTCAACCTCTGGTGCAACTTCCACCAATGTCACTAATAATAAGTGACTAGCGGCTTCGGCTGAGTCGACTAATCCATCTTTCCGAGGCTCAGCCCCTGGTAAACAGATCGAAACTTCAGGGAACGTTCAATTTGCAAATCCATCTTTTGAATGCCCCAAAGAGTGCCTTAGGATTGCGGCGGATACTCCCGCACCGGTCCCCTCTCTCAAAATTGAGTTAAATAATGAGCCTATAACAGCCCTATTAGATTCAGGCAGTGTTTGTTCGATTATTTCGGCTGAATGGTATCCAAAATTGAAATCTGTTTGTAAACTTCCTGACTATTGTTCCTCTTCGATCCAATATGTTTCGGCTAATTCATCTCCCTTAGAAATTCTAGGTCATTTACAGGTCAAAATTCGTATTTTTAAATTTACATGGAAAATCAAACTGTCTGTGGCTAAGCACTTGTCTTGCCCCATCATATTGGGAGCGGACTTCATTTCTCACACTGGTCTTGTGCTCGATCTTCAGAGTAAGTTGTGCACATTCAAATTTGCTTCCAATTGTAAAATCCCCTTATTAAAATGTAATTCTGCGTCATGTTCATCTATTTCGCCTACCCAGGATGAGATGTTGTTAGACCTTAGACATCTACCTGAGGAGCAGGCTGATAGTATTCGTAAGTTGTGTCAGTCGTTTCCAGAGGTGTTCTCTGATACTCTTGGTGTTACTGACCTTATCGAATACAAAATTGAGGTCACGGATTCGATTCCTGTCCGTTTTCCACCTTATAGGCTATCTCCACCTAAAATGAAGGCTCTGAAAGAAATCATCGATCAGATGTTGAAGGATGGTATTATTAGGCCTTCTAAGTCGGCGTATTCTTCGCCTATTTTCCTAGTCCCGAAACCCCAAGGGGGCTTCAGGGCTGTCATTGATTATAGGGCTCTCAATCGGAAGGTGGTGTTACAATGTGTGCCCCTTCCCGACCTTCATTCTTGTTTTTCATGGTTCCGTAAGGCCAAGTTCTTCACCATCTTGGATTTGAATCAGGCCTACAATCAAATTCCCCTTGCCGAAGAGTCTAAACATCTTACAGCGTTTGCCACGGATTGGAATTTGTATGAATACAACCGCGTGCCTTTCGGGCTCCCCAAGGGAGCAGCGGTACTCACTAGGCTGCTAGATAGGGTCTTCTCCGACATCAAATTTGAGTACTTGTATCACTACTTGGATGATGTCGTCGTATTTTCGGAGACCTTTGAAGAACATCTAGATCATCTGCGAGAAGTTCTCAATCGCCTTCGTAAGGCTGGGTTAACTGTCAAGTTGTCCAAGGTTGCCTTTGCTAAGCCCTCTATGTCATTCCTAGGGCATATTGTGTCACCTGATGGTGTTGCCGTCGATCATTCTAGAACACAGGCCATCCGTGATTTTAAACCTCCCAAGGACATTAAAGGTATCGCCAGGTTCATTGGTATGGTGAATTTCTTCAGGAAGTTTATTCCTAACTTCGCTAATAGAGCGGCGCCCTTAAACCTTCCTCGTAGGAAAGGCATCAAATTCGAGTGTGGACCTTCTCAACAAGCCGCTTTTGAAGATCTTAAATTAGCTCTCTGTAATGCCCCTGTCCTTGCTATGCCTGATTTCTCAAAGAAATTCATCGTCCAAACTGACGCGTCGTCGTCAGCAGTAGCTGCAGTACTTCTTCAAGAGACTGAACTAGGGAGGCGACCCATCGCCTATGCATCTAGGACTCTATCGGCTCAAGAAGCAAAGTACTCCATATATGAGCTCGAAGGTTTGGCAGTCTTATTTGCCTTAGAAAAGTTCCGTCTCTATCTGGAACATGTCAAATTCGAACTGGAGACAGATAATCAAGCCTTAAGCTGGGTCTTAGGTAGGCCGCGTCGTACTGGTCGTATAGCCCGTTGGGCCATCCGAATCTCTGCCTTCCAATTCGATGTCAGGCATATCAGAGGTACCGAAAATGTTGTCGCTGATGGACTCAGCCGTATGTTTTCCAACGACGTTGAGAACCATGAACCGGTCGATAGTTCATCTCCTCCCGAGTCCATGCTATCTGATGTTAATGCCATCTTAACAGATGCTCCCATGCTCTTTAGGGATATCGAGAAATACCAACGTGAGGATCCGACGCTGGCTCCGATAATGGAAACCCTTTCTTCTGGGGAACATGTCGTCCCTTATGTTTTGAGGAATGGTGTTTTATGTTGCCCATCGAGGCATGATAAGATGATGAAAGTTGTCGTTCCAGCTGTTCTTGTACCTATGATCTTCAAGTATTATCATGAGACCCCATTAGGAGGGCATCTAGGCATCTTTAAAACTCGTGAGAAGATTCGTGAAATGTTCATCTGGAAGGGTATGGACGGTGAAATCCGTGAACTAGTAAAGGCTTGTAAATCCTGTTTGCTTAGTAAACCAACCATGTCCACCAAGGTAGGCCTTTTGTCTTCTCATCAAGCGTCGCGCCCCATGGAACGCCTGTATATTGATTATGTAGGACCCTTCCCCCAGTCGAAGGGAAATGCCAACAAGTTCATCTTTGTATGCGTAGATGGTTTTACAAGATTTTCCTGGTTATTTCCGACTAAGCTGGCTACCGCTCAGTCCACCATTACTTGTCTAAATTCTATCTTTGCTTCTTTTGGTCCGTGTCAATATATTGTATCTGATAATGCTAAGGCTTTCACATCTAATTTATTTCGTAAATTCTGCTTTGACCTATCCATATCTCATGTGACGACTTCTGCTTATTACCCTCAACCATCTCTGGCTGAACGGGTTAATCGTAATCTCAGGTCCGCGCTTATTGCCTATCATCATGAAGATCATTCTAGATGGGACACGTCCCTGCATTGGTTAGCTTTTGCTTTGAATTCGGCGGTTCATGAATCACATAAATTTACTCCAGCGTCTTTGATGTTCAAGTTTGTTCCCAACACGCCGCTCTCTAACCTCTGGTCTCTGAGCGACATTCTACCCGAGACAATAGACCCGGACAATATTAAAGATCTTTGGAAGAAGGCTAAAGCCAATCTTAAAGTGTCTCATGAAAAGGTTAGGGAAAGATATGATCGTGGACGGAGACCCACCAATTTGAAGGTAGGTGACCAAGTTATGGTCAAGAACTTTGTTCCCGCGGGCAAGCTTGCCCCCAGATTTCATGGGCCGTGTATCATTCTCGATTTCCTTACGCCGGTTACGTTGTTATTAAGTAATCCAGCCACCGAGAGGATATTTAGGGTTCACCTGTCACAGGTGAAACCGGTGTAATTTCTGTGTTAACTTGCTTCATATTATTTTGAAAGAAATATGAAGGTTATATTTTTTTGAGGTTTTCACCTTTAAGGCTTTCTGCCCCTTCTATAATATTTTGTTTTATATGTAAGCATTTTTGTGAAACCTTCCCCGAACCGTTAAACTGCCATCCTGTCGTTGCCACGGCCATTACCACGCTCCCGTCTCCTGCTCCACTACACACAGTGGCTCGCTTATATAAAATGCCATGGATATCTGCACGCCGCTGGCCCCTCAACCTCTCCACAAAGCCTGTGCCCTCAAAAAAAAGATGATGGTCCAACAAAATTCTGCCGCCTAGCTTTAATGTTTCAGTGCCCCCGCAGCCGTGCGGCGCCGTGCCGCGACTGGGATAGAGGAAGGGCCCCCTCTACTCCAGCGAGGACGACAGTGTACGGCGAGCCGGAGCCCTCCTCCCGGCCAAGGCTGATGTGCGGCGCACGACCTGCTACTTGCCCGCAGCCTGTATATGTTCACCGCGGGCGCGGCGTGCTTCAACACCACTGCTCCCCTCATAGTGCGGGCGAGCGGTATCTCAGGGTACTTGAGGGGTCCGAGCGGCCGCCTTTGGACGCAAGCGGCAACGGCCGGTCTGGCCACCCAACTTAATCAACATCGAAATATTTAATCAACTACATGGACATTTACTATCAGCAATTACTACACTTGGGAATTCAACAGCAATATTTGGTGGACTTTGAAAATTTTTCTTCACTTTCAAGTATTTAAAGTTTTTCTTCTGAATTCAACTTCTACAAACATAAAGACATTACTTCAGCAGTTACTACGAGAATTTTTGAAACTGGATCAAATCAAATTTTCACTATTTTGATAAATGCTTCTGCAGTTAATCTCCATATCAACATCATAACTTGGACCTTGTTTTCAAACAAAAGTTTATGTTCTTCCGTGTTACCCCCTTGGAGGAACTTTTTTTTGGTGGGGGGGAGGTCTGTACCGGGCGGTACACCTCCACGCCGCTTATTTAAACCTTGCGCCAGTTGAAACTCCCCTACTGGGAGAAGTCTGAACTTTGTCTTATGTGTTAATTTTCAAGTTACCCTGAAGATGCCACTACTTGGAAATTTTGAAGTTTCTGAACTGTGTTGTTTTCGATGTATTTTTGTTTTGCTTGTAGTAAGAAGTGTGAACATTCTCTTCTAGAGGACACTACTGAAGAACTACAACGGTGCACCCTAGTGCGAAGTGAAAGAACTGTTTTTGTTGAGAAAATTTAATTTCAAAAGTTTGTTCTTTGCTAAATTTCTTTCAGTCATTGTTTAAGTTGGCAATATTAACCCTTTCTTTCCCCTTGTTTTGAATTTAGCCAATCCCGAATTTCTCGAATTAATTTTCAACCAATAATATGTTTCTTCTTCGTATTGTGTATGGGGGTTTCTTGGTGAACCAATAAAATCCTTGTGGGAGGGTGTTCTCATTCCAAAAACGCCTCGAACTTTCCGCGAGAGTATATAAACTGCTGATTTTCGGGTCTCGGTGCCACTTCAGTACCATCTTTTAGTGTGTAAAGTACATAGCAGGGGGCGGGAAGCGCCTCTTTCTTCGGGGAGCAGTTCAACACCAAGGTAATGGCCTTTTAATAACTTCTTTTCTTGCTAGCTCAGCAGTTTAACTCTCGGGGCGGGTCCGAAGCGTTTCTACCATGTAACTTTCCCTAAAATGTAAAGACTCTTAGCCTCTATTCTCTTTCAAAACTACATATTGGGATAGAGAGTGCTTAACCCTCTCGATCTCCCACTCATATTGTTCTGAGGTGTACTTATTTTTCTCAACCGATTCCGTAACAGTAATGTAAATTGTTTCCTTCTAAAAGTCACCTCTTTAGTATGGGATTAGCCCTTGCATTAGCGGCCTAGTGCCAGATTAGGGTTTTAAACAAGTGTATTAGGAGTACAGATCGCCTCCTCTCAATTGTTATTTTAGAGGTCAAGTAATTAACCTTTTTCTCACTTAATAGACCTCAGTAGGTTGGGTATGTTACCCCTGTGTATATGTCCTTAGAGGACAACTTGAAGGTGGAGTTTGGTGTGGCCTTTGATAGGCTTAAAGTTGAGAGCGAGTGGCTCTTTTTCGAAAATTGAGTGTTGTATGCCTCGAGGAGGCTTTACTGTGTAATTTGGAGCAAGTGCTCCTGGGCTTGATTGGGGTCTTCTGCCCCTTTGTTGAATTCTGTATATCGTAAAGTTGGGCTAATTGCTCAGAATTGTGTATCTGGCTCTCGGAGCTCAAATCCTGTAATTGTACATTCTTGATTAGTGGTTTTGCTACTCTGTACCTGCCATTATTGTTATTTCTTGTTTTTTTGCTAAGAAAATATAACCTTGTTAAATTTTACATTAACTTTAATTTCGTAGTTTGAGACCCGTTCACACCCGCACCTTCTTTCACCTCTACCTACCACAAAAAAACGGTAACAATTATTATTATTATTATTATTATTATTATTATTATTATTATTATTATTATTATTAAGTTGTGGAAGTAGAGGGGAAGAAGAGGCAGGGCTGATTCATCTGGACAAATGACAAACTAAAATAAAATATATTCCCAAAGGAATATTTCCTTTCCTTTTTTCTTTCTTTTTTCAAAGCAAAAACAACAAAATTTACAATAAGTAAGTTATTACAAAGAGAAAGATTTAGAGCTTGATAACTAACAGGGAAGTAGGAGCTACCATTCTACAAGTCTTGTCGGTCTTTATACATATCACAGGTAGATCAACTTTGGTATATCGCAAGACTAGTTCATCTTTAGTTTAACTCAGGAAGCTGAAGCTTCTTTACCAATTCAAGAATACAACGTAGAGGAGATGGGACTCGTAAATTGTATTACCACTGGCCAGACGGGCCTTGATTTTCATGAAGTTCACTCGGATGGGAACGTTAAAACTTTGTACGATGTCACACGCTCCCCTTAAAGAGGAAGCAATAACAACATAGAGATCAGAATGATCTAGAACACACAGAAGCAGAAGCCCATACTACACGGCTGTAAAACAAATATAAAACAAAATGTTGAATAGAAATGGCCGGAAACAAAATATACTGAGATGCTGCACCACTCAAGCGATCCCGTAACATGACTTGCCATAAAATCTAATGGGGCAGAAGGCCTAGTGACACAGATAATAAGTCATACTACATTAGTGACAAAAACTGAAGGAATTTACTAGCCAACATTTCTCAGAGAAAAATTTAGAAAAATAAAGAAATCTTAGTTACCAGAAAGTAAAGTGGATTAGGAAAACGAATGTACACACTCGTACATCCTAATTACATGAAACCCACTAGGGTAATTACACTTTGTCCGTAGACAGTGTAGAAACCTACATATCACAACCCTACATTTAAAACTAAGGTAATCGTAACAATTCCTATCTGTTACATGCTAGAGAAGAACGCTGGTATCTTCCCGTCGCCACGTGCAATAGAGTTCACACCAGTTAGAGAAGTCAGTCCGCCTACCTTACATGCTGCTCCAGCACGTTCCTTGTATCCTGTGAGGAGAACCTCACTTGTCGTTCACTCCACGAAAATCCAGATAGCTCATAAGGTCCAATATTAGCAGAATCTATAGGGACGAGCTGGGCGTTGTTTTGATTGGAACAGAAAAAGAGGCAACTTAGAAACCAAGGACTTAAACCATTGTTGTGTCAACCCTTAAAAGTAGCATTTCTCTATTAAGTTCTATACACAATCCAAGTCCCTAGGTGGCACTCCGAAGTCAAAATTATTGACATCTTTTATTTAACATGAAAATCAAGTACTCTTCATTCAGTTCAGACTGTCTCCGTGAGACCACTAATTTACGGCATTAGAAGTGTTTCCTACAACTACGGAGTGGCCGTATTATTATTATTATTATTATTATTATTATTATTATTATTATTATTATTATTATTATTATTGCCTGCTTTAGGAGAAACTAGCATGGGCGAGGTTACTCCATTTAGTGTGTAAAATGTATGACACAGGAGAAGTGCCATCCAATTTTAGAAAGAATGTTGCTGTACCCATCCCCCCAACAACACACCCCTCCCCCCCCCCCAAAAAAAAGAAAGGTGCGGGCAATTGTGAAAACTACCGCACCATTAGTTTAGTATCTGCACATGAAAAGTTTTACACGTATTATTTACAGAAGAATGGAAAGACAAGCTGTAGCTGAGTTTGGAGAAGGTCAGTTTGGCTTCAGAAGAAATACAGCAATACGTGAAGCAATCTTGACTTTACGTCTGATATTAGAGGATCGAATTAGGAAAGACAAGCCTACGTATATGGCATTCGTTTGACAGTGGGCCATTTGTTTGTTTATATGTCGTTTATTATGTAAGGGTGGTCGTAATGGTAAGGGCTGGGTATTTTTGAAGTGATTATTTAAGGCTGAATTTTATGCTGGAAGGTGGTGCAGGAGAAGTATAGAGAAATGATGGTGTAGATGGCAAGGAAAGAGGAAAAAGGGTGAGGAGGACTCACCCGTAAGAAGTCGGGGTGGGGAAGGACCCAAGACAAATATACTTAGGTGGGACATGACATGAAAACACTGAGGATGACTACTGGGTGACCCTATCAGAGGGAGTCACATATCCGGAGTATCCGACGGACTTCATGGCATGTCCAAGGGGTACGTTTAGAAATGGAATGGTGAGAGGGAAAACATTGTCATCTGGTTAGATCTTGGGGAGGAGGTCTCCACGGGCAGGGCCGGTCGGGTCATCATCGGGAGGGCGGCCTTCTTCTCACCAGGGGTGATGACTCGACCGGACAGTAGGTTTTTACGTGGTGTTCTTTTTTTTTTGTCTTTGCCTATAATATGTGGTGTTCTTTTCTTTCTTTGTATGTATATTAACTATGTCTGTTTGTTTTAAAGTTAGTAGAAGTTTGTGTGTGTGGCTAAAGTTGAACGCTGTTATTTTTCTCATTCAACGGATCAATTTGCTATTTGTTTACTGTGATCTAGAGAAAAATAATAAAAAGAATAATAATAAAGAATATGCAAGCAGGCTGTTATACTCAGGGCACAGCAGTAATTCCGTCTAAAAAAATCCGTCTATATGGCATTCGTAAATCTAGAAAAAGCTTTCTTTAATGTTAATTGGACCAAGTTATTTGGGATTCGGTAGGTGATCGGGATCAGGTGCCGAGAAAGAAGAATATCTGCAATCTGTACAAAAATCAGTCAGGAGTGCTAAGAATCTAGAGCTATAAAAAAGAAACAGCAAACTAGAAAGGAGTGAGGCAAAGCTGCAGTTTGACCCCTCTCCTTTTCAATGTTTATACAGAACATGTGGTGAAGGAAATCAAAGAGGAATTTGAAGAGGGAGTCACAACACAAAGAGAGGAAATCAAAACTGAGATTTGCTGATGATTCAGTATTGTTATTCTATCTCAGCCTGCAGCAGATCTGGAGAAATTACTGAATGGTATGGTCACAGTCTTGGAGAAGGAGTATAACATGAAATTAAATGCATCAACACAAAAGTAATGGAGTGCAATCGAACGAAGTCAGGTGAAGCAGAAGTAAGGAGGGCAAAGCACAGACTAGCACAAGAAAAGAAGGCCTTCCTTAATAAAAGAAATGTCATTACATCAAAAATGGATATAGGAATTACAAAGATGATTTTGAAGGCTTTCGTCTGGAACGTGGCATTGTATGGAAGTGAAACATGGGCGGTAACTATCCCAGAGAGAAAGAGAATAGAAGCTTTTGAAATGTGGTGTTAGAGAATAATACTGATGGTGAGCTGGGCAGATCGAATCACGAATGAAGAGATAATGAATCCAATCGGTGAGAGGAGAACGATTTGCGAAATTTGAAAAGAAGAGATAGAATGACTGTACTCATATTAAAACGCCCAGGACTTGCTTAACTGGTTTTAAATGGAAGTGTAGGCAGTAAGAACGTTAGGGATAGACCAAAGTTTGAGTATGACAAACAAATTTCAGTAGATGTAGTAGTTACGTAGAAATGTTAGCATAGGTTAGGGTGGCATGTAGAGCTGCATCAAATCAGTGTATGGACTGACGACTCGAAAAACATTATTATTACTGTATTATTATTATTATTATTATTATTATTATTCCTGGCCTTTACCCAGTTAAGGGGCTGCCTGGCCGAGGCGGTAAAGGCGTGCTCGGTTCGCCCGGAAGGACGTTGGTTCGAATCCCCGTCAGGAAATCGTAAAATTTAAGAAAACGAGATTTACATTTCCGGAGGTGCATATGGCCCTGAGGTTCACTTAGCCTACACAAAAAAATGAGTACCAGGTTAATTCCTGGGGGGCAAAGGCGGCCGGGCGCAGAGCTAACCACTCTACCCCATTACGTGCCGAGGTTAACAATGGTGGAAGCCTTTACCCTCCACTCCTCCAAAGGACTTCATGGCCTGTACGGAGGTGACTTTGCTTTGCTTTACCCAGTTACCTGTGGTCGGCACTTCGAAATGATTTGGCGCAGTTTTATAGCCGGATAGCTTTCCCGACTCCAGCCGTACGTTGAAGGAAGAATTCACCAGTGTGTGTTTCTGTGGTGGTTTGTACTATGCTGTCCTCTGAGCTAAAGGAATTGATTGGGAATCGAACCCAAGACCCTCTGAACTGAAAGGCGCTGTGCTGACCGCTCAGCCAAGGAGTCGGACCAGTGAGAACAATAATTGTAATAGGAATAAAATATGGTTTTATACCGTTTGTGGTCAAATATCGATCGATAAAATGATAAAATAATGATCGATAAAAACTGTGCCACTGTTCAATAAAGCTAGAAATGTCTATAATTAAAGTTTGTAAAAGACCAGGATAAGAAATGAACATGCCATAGCAATCCGAATCCTATTTGTCATATAATTCAGAAGTTCGTTGCATTTTTGTTGTCAAATTTTTGAACGATTCACAGTCGTTCCTAAAGAGATTAAACGAAATCAAATCCTTCCCACAGAGCCCATTTAAAGTCTGACTATCAAGGCGACTACCAGATTTCGGACCACCACGTGGTCAGTATTGCTGTATTGCCTGATTTCCTTGATCGAGTCCTCAGACTCTTATATCAAGTTTCTCCTCAATTGAACTCACGAGGCCCAGACTGAGTAGCTCATACAGTACAGGATTCGATACCGGCTCAGTCCGGTGGTCTTCAAATTGCTCGAGTACTCCTGCGAGGCAAAATCTCCACCACCTCAGTGTTTTCAAAAATCTTAATAGTACTTTGGGACGTAAAATAAATTCAAATTCACCAGGCAGATTCCAACCCTCAGTGTAGAATAAAAATCGTTGAACTGACTGAGAATCGAACCCAACGGTCTCCAGAGAAGAGATACATATGCAAACTCAACACCTCGGGGCTGTTTCTTTCTCTGTTTACTTAACGCTGTACCGACTTAGGTCTTACAAGAAGGGTGGAATAGGACAGGGCTAGGACTGGGAAGGAAGCGAGCGTGGTTCTAATCAAGGTATCGAGGAAAACCATCTTCAGAGGTGCTGACAATTGGCTTCAAACCCATCATCTTCCAAATCCTGCATCCAACTCGCTTGGTGGAGGTGGGTTTGAATGGGCTAAAACTTTCATAGATACAAAACGAGAATCTAGCAAACAACTTGGGACGGTCATATTTTCACGATTTGCAACTTTCCTCCCGTAACTCCACTCAAACGAGGAAAGGTGGTGCTGAAAAGAAAAATTTCCTGTCTTAACATATTCTGAAGACTTTCTTTTTAGGACCTTTCGAATGTGATTATGAACTGTAGATAATAATAATGTTATTGGGGTTTGTCCCACAAACCACTTTTACGTTTTCGGAGACGCCGAGATGCCGGAATTTCTTCCCGCAGGAGTTCCTTTACGTGCCGGTACCTGAGCACCTTCAAGTACCACCGGACTGAGCCAGGATCGAACCTGCCAGGTTGGGGTCAGAAGGCCAGCGCCTCAACCGTTTGAGCCACTCAACCCGACATATAAACGGTAAATGTTAAAAATAATGTATAAAATCAGACAAGGATAAGAAGTAGAGATAAGTCCATATAGGAAGTAGTGCGGAATGACCGCATGGTATTGTGTAAATCTCTCTCAGGTAAAATTTGAACCTATAGATGTAAAGTTTGTTGTAGGTGTCAGCAGGGTTTGTAACTACATGGAAGGTAAATTATGTTTTATAATAACCAAAATTGTCTGATGAAATATTAAACGCTAAGAACATACAACACCATGCGTTCATTCTACTTGTTGTTATTTCTTTGTATGAGTGGCTATACTTTTTCCACAAGCTTTCAGTTGAAACGCCCAAAGGCATTAGACTCCTGGTCAAAATTAATGTGTAAGCGCGTGTACGTAGGTGTTTTGTGGTAGGCGCCACCAGGAGAACATGTTCCATAATTCAAGTAAATAGAGATGTGAAGTCATTTGAATATCCCATGCTCTTCAGGTCGATGACAGACATGAGTGTCAATGTAGCTGGGAGTGACGCAGACAGCCTGCCATTTCGCCCACATGACCTGCACCTGCTAACTCTTGGACATGAACTCGGGTCGTATGCAGAGTGTAATAATAATGTTATTTGTTTTACGTCCCACTAACTACTTTTTAAGGTCTTCGGAGACGCCGAGGTGCCGGAATTTAGTCCCGCAGGAGTTCTTTTACGTGCCAGTAAATCTACCGACACGGGGCTGTCGTATTTGAGCACCTTCAAATACCACCGGACTGAGCCAGGATCGAACCTGCCAAGTTGGGGTTAGAAGGCCAGCGCCTTAACCGTCTGAGTATGCAGAGTGTAAGGTGTTACAAAAGTGGTAGCAGATGATTTAATGGTGATTTTTTTAAATTAGCCTGTGTCGGTGTCATGAGTGCGATCTTCGATGTCGAATAGGTACCACGTGATAGGGTTGCCAGCTCTCCCGTAATGAAATGAAATGGCGTATGGCTTTTAGTGCCGAGAGTGTCCGAGGACAAGGCCGGCTCGCCAGATGCAGGTCTTTCGATTTGACTCCCGTAGGCGACCTGCGCGTCGTGATGAGGATGAAACGATGATGAAGACGACACATACACCCAGTCCCCGAGGCAGCGGAATGAACTAATTATGGTTAAATTTCCCGACCCTGCCGGTAATCGAACCCGGGACCCCTTGTGACCAAAGGCCAGCACGCTAACCATTTAGCCATGGAGCCGGGCAGCTCTCCCGTATTATATGGGAACTCCCATATTCTTATCAATTTTTAAACCGTAACTTGACTCCCGTTTTAATTTAATCCGAGAGGTCTCATCTTCCGTATTTCAGAAAATGACCCCAGACTGACAATTAAACCTGCCGCGCATTTTCAAAATCCCTTTTCTCGGAGATTATTGTACCATGATATTGCGAAGACTTCATCGATACGAGCTATGACAACAATACCGCTTCTACTTAAGCTCCAGTCGGTGTCATTGTGCTTCCTCATTTTGTTTGTGAATTGAATTTGTTTACATGTAGCTGCTGTTTTTGGACCTGCTGTAACTAAACCCACGAAAAATGCATAGACACAAAACTCTTAAAAAGGAAGCAAAATACTAATCGTTGGAATGTACATCTGATGAAGGCTAAGTTACAAATAGCAAGAATTTGTAGAATATGTAAAGATTAATAATCATTAACTTCCGGCTGCAATCAAAAATGTAAACAAATATAATTTTAAGCAAGATTTCTGTAGTTAGTAACTGTTGTGTAGTTCTTGTTTGTTTGTCTGATGCAACCTGTTTTAAGGAATTTTAATTATTGTTATTCACATTAGTCATTATCTCGATTAAAAATCTTCCTTATTTTGACAAGAACAAGTTGGCAACCCTAGACAATTATTGTCAATTCTCATGTTAAATTCTTCCCGCACCATTTCCAGGCTGCCACAAAGACAAAGAATGCCATGCACATTTTGGTTAGGCATTAACCTATTCGTTTTAGAAATCGAATAACATACGAAAAAACGAGACATGTGATCATTTTTAAGATCCTCCTGCGTGGGTCCTAAAAATAGAGATTGAGCCTTTTAGTGCGTTAAATGCAATGGTAATGATGAAGATTTTCTGTAAGTCCGAACCGTTTACAGAAGTCTAGTCCGTATGGGTTTCAAAGGTTATTTCTTCATCCTCACCATGAAAATCAGTACCCACATCTATGAGTTCCAAATCATTTTCCGCCTCTAGAGCTGTAGATGTGATCGGCTGGGGCTCTACTACCGCGGAACTCGCCTCATGACGCGGCAGCCTTAATTTTGAGATGCTCCCAATAAGCCTTTAGACGCTTGGCATTGGTGATCTTGGACTTCCTTGAATTTAGACAAGACACTCTGTGTTCTTGAATTAATTTTCGATCATTTTCAACCATTTCTGTCAATCTGTCACGACAGTTTTTGGAAGAAAGAAATTTTTCGCAGTTCTTCGCACCACAGTTTTCTGAAAAATGCTCAATCTTACACGATTTACTACCACGTCGGAGTGAAGTGCTACACTAACTGTTAACCGCGCGGCACGGCACCCCAAGATGGCTGTCGTCGGGCGTGTTATCTGGAAATGATTTCGATTTTAAAACTGTCATGTTTTTTGTAACGTTCACCAGCCTAAAGTACCGGTCTGAAACTATAGACGTAGGTATTCTGTGTCAAAAATGCTAAGCTGTGACACATCTAATCGGAACGGATCGGAAACAAACGGTCTGAAAGAAACAAATCAGAATTTTGTAACAATAACTAGCGACCCGTCCCAGCTTCGCATAGGAGCAAATTCGAAATAAATAAATAAATAAATAAATAAATAAATAAATAAATAAATAAATAAAAAATAAATAAATAAATAAATAAATAAATAAATAAATAAATAAATAAATAAATAAATAAATAAATAAATAAATAAATAAATAAATAAATAAATAATGTCCGCCTCTGTGGTATAGTGATTAGCGTGTGATTGGTTGCCACCAGTCCGCTTCTGTGGTGTAGTGGCTAGTCTGATTACCCCCGGAGGCCCGGGTTCGATTCCAGCTCTGCCACGAAATTTAAAAAGTGGTATGAGGGCTTGAACTGGATTCACTCAACCTCGGGAGGTCAACTGAGTAGATGTGGGTTCGATTCCCACCTCAGCCATCCTGGGAGTGGTTTTCCGTGGTTTCCCACTTCTCCTCCAGGCAAATGCCGGGATGGTACCTAACTTAAGGCCTCGGCCGCTTCCCTCCCTCTTCCTTGCCTATCCCTTCCAATCTTCCCATCCGCCACCAAGGCCCCTGTTCAGCATAGCAGGTGAGGCCGCCAGGGCGATGTACTGTCATCCTCCCCAGTTGTATCCCCCAACCCAGTGTCTCACGCTCCAGGTCACTGTCCTTGAGGCGGTAGAGGTGGGATCCCTCGCTGAGTCCGAGGGAAAAACCAACCCTGGAGGGTAAACAGATTAATAAGAAGAAGAAGAAGAAGAAGAAGCTGCCACCACCGGAGGCCCGAGTTCGATTCCCGGCTCTGCCATGAACTTTGAAAAGTTGTACGAGGGCTAGAACGGGGTTTACTCAACCTCGGGAGGTGAAATTAGTACAGAGGGTTCGATTCCCACCTCAGCCATCCTCGAAGTGGTTTTCGTGGTTTCCCACTTCTCCGGGCAAATGCCGGGATGGTACCTAACTTTAGGCCACTATCGATTCCTTCCCTCTTCCTTGTCTATCCTTTCCAATCTTCCCATCCCCCCACAAGGCCCCTGTTCAACATAGCAGGTGAGGCCGCCTGGGAGAGGTACTGGTACTTCTCCCCAGTCCCCCTATCCAAAGTCTCGCGCTCCAGGACACTGCCATTGAGGCGATAGAGGTGGAATCCCCCGCTGAGTCCGAGGGAAAAGCCAACCCTGGAGGTTAAACGAATTAAGAAGAAAAAGAAGAAATAATAACTAACTACTTTTGACTGTTTTCGGAACCACCGAGGTGCCGGAACTTCGTCCCGCAGTAAATCTAACGACACGAGACTGACGTATTTGAAGGTGGCAGGTAAAAGAATTCTTGTCCGCTTCTGTGGAGTAGTGGTTAGTGTGATTAGCTGCCATCCCCGGAGCTGCGGGTCCGATTCCTGGCTCTGCCACGACACGTGTTTAAAGGTTCGTGCTATTGGTACTTATTTAAGGAGCATATGCCCTTTTAAATTTACCATCTGCGTACCTGTTGGCAATTTCCGTGCGTCTAAGCGCAGCATTGCTGGTCGCGTGGTCAGAGAGGATCGGTGTTCCACAAGAGCCTGCCAATCTAGTGGTTCCCGCTTCGAAACTGTCTAATGGAATGCATTTTTCTCCAGTTTTGTATGTTCTAGAAGGTTCTAGGTTACCAGAATCTTGACTTTGATAGAAAAACGTAGCATGAAACATTCTAGAATCCGAGGACTGTGTATAAAAGAAAAGAAACATATAAAGGAAAAAGGGGAAAGAAAGTACCTACAACATTTAAGGGCTAAAATGCCTCGAGCCTTAGAACTCGCGACGCCCGCAGCCCACTAGCCCAGCGGTATTGCAGATACATACAAATGGCCAACCGAGCGAGTTGCCCGTGAGGTTAGGGGCGCGCAGCTGTGGGCATGCAATAGAGAGATAGTGGGTTCGAACCCCAGTATCGACAGCCCTGAAGATAGTTTTCCGTGTTTTCTGATTTTCACACCAGGCAAATGCTGGGGCTGTACCTTAATTAAGGCCACGACCGCTTCCTTCCCTCTCTTAGCACGTTCTTACCCCATCGTCGCCATAAGACCTATCTGTGTCAATGCGACGTAAAACAAATTGTAAAAAAAAAAAAAAAAAAAAGGTTAACAAATATGCAGGCAGTCAAATTTAAAGGGAAGTTTTCTCGTTAAATAAGGTCCACTGGTACAAACCCTCGGACACGTATCTGTTAACTGTTTACATAAATCAACTTCCAAAGTTTAAATGCAATCGGGGGCCTCTCCTTAATAGTGCGTCATCTTTCCGAGGAACTTCTGGAACTTTGTACCCATGCGATATGTAAACAACTCCTGTGCTTTCACTAAAAAGACGGAAACTCCTAAACCATTCATGCAAATTGCATACTGCAAAGGGTAGTTTTATCTCAATAAGGTTATTGACGGTTGCTGACAGGTGCGTGACCCTAACCACACAGCCAACTCATTAACATATTACAAAAGCGAGACGAGCAGTGGGCCATCATAGAAGAATGGCCATCCGAACGCTCTCTTGGCTTACGCTTATTTGATAAGCATTACTTGCTTTAGTCCGGCTCCATGACTAAATGGTTAGCGTGCTGGCCTTTGGTCGCAGGGGTCCCGGGTTCGATTCCCGGCAGGGTCGGGAATTTTAACCATCATTGGTTAATTTCGCTGCCACGGGGTCTGAGTGTATGTCGTCTTCATCATTTCATCCTCATCGCGACGCGTAGGCCGTCTACGGGAGTCAAATCAAAAGACCTGCTTCTGGTCAGCCGAACATGTCCTCGGACACTCCCGGCACTAAAAGCCATACGCCATTTGATTTCATGACTTGCTTAATCACAAATTTTCTGCAAACTATAAACTATAACATGAAACGCTCATTGAGAGCTACTTTTGACAGATAGGTACAGTATATGCCATTGTGGACATTTTCATTTTATGCTCAACATTTTTGGGGATCTGTCGTTGACTGTTAGGCAGCGTAAGCCAAGAGAGCGTTCGGATGACCATTCTTCTTTGATGGCCCACTGCTCGTCTCCCTTTTGTAATATGTTAATGAGTTGGCCGTGTGGTTAGATTCACGCACCTGTCAGCAACCGTCAATAACCTTATTGAGATAAAACTACCCTTTGCAGTATGCAATTTGCATGTATGGTTTAGGAGTTTCCGTCTTTTTAGTGAAAGCACAGGAGTTGTTTACATATCGCATGGGTACAAAGTTCCAGAAGTTCCTCGGAAAGATGACGCAATATTAAGGAGAGGCCCCCGATAGCATTTAAACTTTTGGAAGTTGATTTATGTAAAATCGAAGTTAGATAGGCTCTCTGCCGTCTGAGCCACTCATTTCGGCCGATCAGATTTTTCTCTGTACAGCACATTACATCAGAACGGAGGCGAATAAGAAGTTTCAGTCTGTTAGTATAGGGGATGGTTTACCTAGTTAAAACAACAATCACCACCACCACTCTGTTATCAGGCCGACACTTAGCAGGGATTGGCTTATTGTATTGATTTTATGTTCCACTGTGATCGGAGATGGAACGTGCCGAAATGTCCCACAGGAGTTCATTAGGTGCCGGTAAATTTGCCGACAAGATCTGGCGTATTTGAGCAACTTCAGATATCACCGGACTGGGCCGGCATCGAACTCTCCAACTGGGAGTCGGAATGCCAACGTCTACCACCTGATCCACTCTACCCGATTGATCGGAATATTCTCCGTGCATCAATTCACATCAGAACGAAAGGGAACAAGGAGCGTCAGTCTGTTAGTAGGCTTATGTCAGTAGAGTAGTTGCGTCTTTAGTACAATTTGTTACGTCCCATCAGTGTTTTATGTTGTCCGATAGAAACATTGGTAGTTATAACAACCGTTACACCAGACGAGAAGCAGAAATCAGTAAAAGATTGTTGGGTGCGTGATATAAAGACAGCGAGGATATGTTCCGTAGACGTAGGCTTAGAGCATTCAATGCATTCAATCGTCCTCATTCAATTATGAATTCTTCTCCCCAGTTGGTGGCTATCTGTGACTGGGGAAGACAGTATATTCATTCATGCATGCATGCATGACTACAATTCAATCATGAAATAATTAATTTGTTCATTCATCCATTCATGCAGTCATTCAGTCCATCAACTTAATAGGGGTAAGAAACATATTGTCCTAGACTATATAACAATGTTAACGTCTAAGACAAAAAATAAAATTAGAAAACTACAGTTTAGAAATTGTGTGTAAATAGCGATTAGGCTCTGTAATGTGTAATAAACTAATTGTAACAAGGGAAAGCATGCATGTTTCAACAATTTGGATTGCAATAAATGATTACTATCTCATTTCCAGGCGATCCGGAACTAGGGGATGGGAGTATTCTATTCTATTCTATTCTATTCTATTCTATTCTATTCTATTCTATTCTATTCTATTCTATTCTATTCTATTCTAAACAAAAAGTACAGCGAGGTAATCTGACGAAGAATATCATTCTTTATTCCTGTGCTTAAAGTATCACACTAAAATATTTTCCAGCATTTTCCTATAAGCTATGAAAACTATGTTGAACTGTTGGCTATGACAGAACCAAAGCAAACCAAGAGCAACACCAAAGATTCTTACTATCCAAGAAGTTGAAGATAAAGGCTTCCAACATCCACAACCTCAGAATTAACAAGGTAACTGTAAAATTTATTTATTTATTTATTTATTTATTTATTTATTTATTTATTTATTTATTTATTTATTTATTTATTTATTTATTTATTTATTTTTACAATTGGCTTTACGTCACACCAACACCGAGAGGTTTTATGGCGACGATGTGATAGGAAACGCCATGGAGTGGGAAGGAAGCGGCCGTGGCCTTAATTAATGTTCAGCCCCAGCATTTGTCTGGTCTGAAAATGGGAAACCACGGAAAACCATATTTAGGGCTGACGACAGTGGGCTTCGAACCCACTATCTCCCGGATGCAAGCTCACAGCTGCGTGTCTCTAACAGCACGGCCAACTCGCCCGGAGTAAAATCAACGGTACCGGTACTGTTATTATTAATTGCTTAAAACAGCTGGGCGTTTCGGAGCAGTTAGCTGATGGTGACGTAAGAATGACTTTGTGTATGCTTTCTAGATAATTTGCCAATACTTTTATTTTGAAGTTACGCGAAACGCTTTATAGAGAGAATTAGATTTTGACAACACGAGACGAATTTTACGCTCTAGAAACTTGTTTATGTAAAAACGTGCATTCTATGAATACATTCAAATAATAGGACTTTAATATTTCTGTACCGTTTACAATGGAAGGCAAAAAATGGTTTAGTATGAGATCTTGGTACCACCGGGCGAGTTGGCCGTGCGCGTAGAGGCGTGCGGCTGTGAGCTTGCATCCGGGAGATAGTAGGTTCGAATCCCACTATCGGCAGCCCTGAAAATGGTTTTCCGTGGTTTCCCATTTTCACACCAGGCAAATGCTGGGGCTGTACCTTAATTAAGGCCACGGACGCTTCCTTCCAACTCCTAGGCCTTTCCTATCCCATCGTCGCCATAAGACCTATCTGTGTCGGTGCGACGTAAAGCCCCTATAAAGAAGAGATCTTGGTCATTATACACAAACGTGCATACTATTCATATAATATTTTAGTAGCACAAATAACAATACTGGCGGACAACCTATGCAACAACGGCAGGCGTGCAGCGATGTTCTGATGTCTTAATTGATCACCCTATCAAGTTTCATAGCAATCGAACTGGTCCAACCCAGGCAGGTCCCTTGTAAGTGGGAAGTACGGTAGTAGAGTGAATGGCTCTATGACCAACCACTTTTTCCCCAGGAATTAACCTGGTACTTTATGCTGTAGGTTGAGTGAACCTCAGTACCACGTGTCATTCTTTTTAAAAGATTCTGGACAACAGTTCCTGCGACATTATACAAATTAGCAACAGCGAATGTGGTGAGTTCGTTGAAGTACCTGGAACGACCGATGCGATATTTGCTGCTCGGCAGTTCACTAGGAAACATTGCCTTTCTTTTGCAAATCAGAATGTTCGACTTTCTAATGGAGAATCGATTGAACGTTCTTCTTCATCGTCATCTTTTTCTTCCTCTTCAAGTACCATATCCTGTTCCCCAGGCGTTGGCGATCACCCTAGAGAAGGCACCCCTTTCTTTACCTAACTTGAAGAGTTGTCCGGTGTTTTTTATGTAAGTCCAGTCTTTGAGTTCCTTGCTTGCCTTCTATCTTTCCTTTTAATATGAGGCGTTGAGGGCCGTACTTTCTACCTCGTAGAACATGGCCTAAATAAGCTGTTTTCCTGGATTTGATGTTGTTTCCCAGTTCACGCTCAGCTCTAGTTCACATTAACCCTTCATTATTAGTTACAGAATCTGTCCAGGCTATTCTGAGCATTCTATTATGTTACCACGTCCTTCTTGGTGAAACGAAAACACCTTCATCGCCTCGGCTAGGCAGAATGAGGTGTAGAAGAAACAGAACACCAAGTACCAGAAATACATAACAAGCTATGAAACTGCCGTATTCCAGTTCAGAATCACTCATTTTGTCATTTTGTCTCATTCTGTACGGGACCTTCCTCAGGATTACTTGATTCAAGAACTTAAACAGATCGAAAGGAAATCGGCACGGTTTGTTCTGGGTGATTTCCAACGAAAGAGTAGTTTTACGAACATTATGTCGTCGCCATAAGACATATCTGTGTCGGTGCGACGTAAAGCCACTAGCAAAAAAAAAAAAAGAACATTAAGCGGACATTGGACCGGGGGAGACTTGTGTTGTGAGTAAGGAGACGAACCACTCGACTAAGCGGTATGTTCCGAGCTGTCAGCGGAGAGATGGCATAAAATGACACTAGTAAACGAATAAGCTTGAATTGAGTTTTTAAAAGTAAATTCAAGGGTTCAATATAATATAAAGATAAAATTTGAAATACAAGAGGACAAATTGGGTCAAATATTCTTTTATCGGAAGAGAAATTAAGGATTGGAATACTGTAATTTACCAAGGAAAGATGTTCGAAAATTGTCCAACTTCTTTGAAAACATTTAAGGAAAGACTAGGTAAAGGACTGATAAGGAATCTGCTATCTTGGTGACAGACCTAAATGCAGATCAGTTCTTATTGATTGATTGATTGATTAATTGATTGATTGATTGATTGATTGATTGATTGATTGATTGATTGATTGATTGATTGATTGATTGATTGATTGATTGATTGATTGATTGATTGATTGATTGATTGATTGATTGATTAAGGAACATTTGGCCTAAAGTTGCAGGAAGGTGAAATTAAACAAAGCTATTACATTACTAGCAGAACGTACCCAGGTTGGCTGTATACAATGTCACTGACTTATGTCTCACCATTTAACGTGCGTATTGGGTAAAGGCGAGGGCGAAAACTCGCGATAGAATAAACTTTCAGCGGCAGGAAGAGGGAGGAGAAGAGCTCCATTAAGCAGCATAGTCTACAGTAACAAGCCGAGTGCTACCCAGCCGCATGGTCTGCAGATATCGAAACATTGCGTGGTCAGCCGTATTATTTGTCTTCTGTGATCAAATCCGCTATCTCTCATAGCATGCAGGTTCTCAGTTGAACTTACGAGACGATGCCGTGATAGTTCCGCTCAGTGAAATATCCGCTCGCACGTTGCCCTGAAAGTTCCATTCAGTAAAATACCAGCTCCGTGAAATATCGGCTCACACGTTGTCCCGGAAGTTCCATTCACTAAAATACCAGCTCCGTGAAATATCGGCTCACACATTGTCCCGGAGGTTCCATTCAGTAAAATACCAGCTCCGTGAAATATCGGCTCACACATTGTCCCGGAAGTTCCACTGTGCAAAATATCAGCTCAGTGAAATATCCGCTCTTCTGTCGTCCCACATATACTCCTCTCGTTTAGCTAACTTTGATTACGCCCTGGTGAATTTTATGAAGTTAAGGGGTTCCTGACCCGGTCGACTGACTGGATAATAGGCTGTGGATTTTCATGTATTATTTCATCAGTTTATTAAAACTTTGTCATTATTTTCTTACTAGTTAGTAAGTCAGAACCATGTTATTTACAAAATACACAATATATTCAGAACAACCATCAGGTCATACGTCATGGGATGGAACAACCTTTTCATCGATTTTATTCCATTTTTTCTAAGAATGAGATCGCTCTGAGACACGCTCTAATGTTGCCTGTTTCTCCGCGCCTCTTTACTGCGTTCTCAATTCTTTCATCCAGCCTTCGGCATGCCGTTTACCTTCTGTGTCCATCAAAATTTAACTGCGATCTCAGATACGCGAAGGCTCACTTTTCCGTTTCTTTTTTCAAGAGAAGCACCACGTCTCTGATTTCGGGATTCGGTCGTTCTAGTATGTTGTTTAGGCGATGATGCCATCCTTCGAGAGCATTCGTAGTTCGGTATCGTCTCTCGTAGCATGTCCCAAGTTTCGACTGGAATATCTTCGTTTTCCATCCGTCTTTCGAGAAAATAATCAAAAAAACTCCGTTAGCTTTGCGTTGACGGGAGCCTGCGACTGGATCTCTAACCAACCAACGTCTATTACTTCGACCTGTTTCCGAAGGCGAAGGAACCCCTCCGAGGCCACCAATTTCCTCACGCGGCATCTGTACTCCGCGCAGTAAGACGCTCCGTCACTGTTATCAGCAGAGAACGCCCTGCCAACGGTCCCCAAACGGCTTCCCGATATTTGGTAGAAGGTAACAGACTTTGCGGATGACTACATTGAAGGAATGTAATGCAATTGTACCTGTTAGTTTAATTAAATGTTACGTTCTATCAATATTGTTACAGCTTTATTTACAGCCCTCGTATACACAAAAGTCGCAATAAGTTCCTTTTGTATTTTCATAATTGCAGAACTAAATGTCACTTTGTGTGCTTGTTTGAACGCAAATATTAACAATTGCAGCCTTCAACCACAGTAGCTATCTTGGGTCAAGGTTATAACAATATGATGATTCTTTTAAAAATGTGAATTTGCAGCAATTTAACGTTTTTATATTAAAAAACACAAACATTATCAAGGACGAACTTAACAGTAGTAATAATAATGTTATTTGCTTTACGTCCCACTAACTACTGTTACGGTTTTCGGAGATGCCGAGGTGTCGGAATTTAGACCCACAGGAGTTCTTTTACGTGCCAGTAAATCTACCGACACGAGGTTGACGTATTTGAGCACCTTCAAATTTCACCGGACTGAGCAAAGATCGAACCTGCCAAGTTGGGGTCAGAAGGCCAGCGTCTCAACCCGGCGAGGAAGAATTTGGATAACTAAAATATTTTTGTATAATTGAAATGAATATTATTACTGTTGTTTGTGTATTATTGTAAGTATTACTTCAGCACATTATTTTTTTATTTAAATTTGAGTGTTACTTACTTTAGGAGCTGCTCATCAAATTAGCATTTTGTACTTTAAATTGAATGCATTTTTCATTTTCATTTTCAGAAATATTAATTTAGATGGGGGTGGGGGTAAAAGATTTCATTCCGTGGCTAGACATGGTACGGCGGGTCTCCTAGCCAGTTACGCCGTCTCTCAGGGCAGGAAAATTTGATTTGTGCAGGTGATGTGATTTGCGGAGAAGGTAAGGTGGCCTATAAGGAACTGTCCCGGAATTCGCCTTAGTGCAGGAGAATGGAGGAATAAAAAAGCACGGAAAACCATTTTCAGGACAGCCGAAGTTGGGGACCAGCTCCTTCGCCTCATGAATGTAAAACTGCAATGCTAGCCAAAATCTATCCGCTGTTAAAGCGAAGCCTAGGCCTACTCTACTCGATGTAATTTAGTTTTATAATGTTTACTTCTTATATAGACTTGTATGTTTTGTACTTAAGTTTATTTGTATTTCCCCCTCTCCAGAACACCCGACTTTCTCATCGAGGATGGTTCTAGAAATGAGCAAATGATGTTTTCCTTTTACGTATTAATTTGCTAGCAATAAATAAATACAAATAAATGCTATACTTTGGTAAATGTCAGAAACGTGCTTCTAGAATGAGATTCGTTACAAATATATACAAAATTTGTCATGAAATTGTAAATTGTTTTTAGAACGAAATAATAGGATGTTTTCTATTTTTAGGATTGAGACTCCTCTGAATTGCAATAGAAGTCTCTGCCGCCCAGTCTTCCGTGGGCCCTAAGCAGATAAGATTATTTTCTTGTAGAAGATGACTCTCACATGCCAGCAGCCTGCTTACATTTCTTATGACAAGAATAATGCAGTGTTGTGATGAGCCATTATCATTTTATCTGTGAGCAGCGTCAGTCGTTCTTCACAAGAGCGACTGCCTTACCAGTCTGCTCACGTAGCACGTCGCGTTCTTGTCTCCGCGAACCAAATAATTAAGAAGCCTGAGGAACTGAAGCAGCATTCCTCACTCAAAGCACCTATCGCCGACCGACTCAAATGTAAATTTATTAATCCCAGCCCATGTATGTAAGAAAAGTTTTTGATTCACGCGGTATCGATCTGAGAGTCGTGCAGACATGTAAGAAACTGAATCATGAAAACATGCCCACTCAAGGCCAAATTCAAGAAATAATAGCCATCGTAACTGATAAAATCTTGAGTCACAGATAACTAGCGGTTGATTGGCCAGATCCTCGACTAGTCCATAACGAACGGTTACCCAACCAAATCCTGACCATCCTCAAAATATCTGAACATAGCACGGCACATGAATACAACGCCTTTGGTTTTTTAGGGCGCAGTGAAGATTATGACTTGACGGGGATATCAACTCTTGGAGTGTCAGCCGATCTTGCAGATTTCCCTTCCAAAATTGGCGAGTTATTTTAGCTGAAAATGCTCACTTTATTTTGACAAAATCTTGATAAATATTTCATGTATTTCTCCGTTCTTTTACTGTACTGAATCTGACGATTTACTTGAAAAAGCGAAGATTTTCGAACATTTTTCAAGTAGCAGACTTTTAAAAAGAAACACAAATTTTCCAATTTTTTAAGTTGCATTTTAGATTTTATGCCTCTTCAGAACAAGTACGCATTATGTACGTACGTAGGTTCTTAAGTCATTCAGCGGTGTTATATCGTCGAAACATGAGATAGCACTAATGCATGTCATGAACAGATCAGGTCTGTGAGCACGGGTGTCTTAGTACACCCGAAATCTTTAGTATCTCGTGGCCAGAAATATTCATTTCAGACAAGAAATCAGTACAGTCCTCAGAACCACCCACTACCTGCTTACATAATCTCTCTCAATGATTACATCCATTAGACGCGTTAACACATGCACACATCTGAAGAGCGAGAGGAGGTGGAGAAAACGAAGTACGAGGGTATATAGCATCAACGAAACACACACGGAGGGGAAGATTCCGGCTTCCCCGCCTGCCCACACGTCCCACTGGCTCGACAATGAAGGGAGGAACCACACGGCTCCTTCAAGGCAACAGACGCAATGTGTATGCCAACTCATTGAGGGTCAAATTCTCCAGTTTCTTTGTAATTCTTGAGTGCAAACTCTGGCTGAAATGTTAGCGGTCTCGACTAATGATTTCATTATCAAATGGCATTGCGCCCAACTTCTGTAAGAAAGAATGACCCTTATTTTCGTCAATATAGGCCCTGTTACGTACTACTACTACTACTACTACTACTACTACTACTACTACTACTACTAATAATAATAATAATAATAATAATAATAATAATAATAATAATAATTGTACCGGAGATACACCCGCTCCATACGTTTAAAACTAGAACCTTGTATAAGGCCCTCTGTAACATAAACTTGGAAACTACTAGTACAAGAAGTTTGTACATTTTTCGACAGATGTCTGTACTATCAACTTAGGTTGTGCCCTCTGGGGTCAAGATGAACTACTAAAATTCAAGAGTAATTTTGTGTGTTAACTATTCCTAAACTGGAATGTTTAGTGTTTGTTTTTGATATTCAAAAGTTATCAACACTTGTATCTCTTCCCGCCAACTTAAGGCGTTGGTCAAAGAAAAAAATGTTTCCACATTTATTTATTCACCAATGATATCTGTCAGTCATTAATCATTAGCCCAGAGGAGTTCGAAAGGCTTCGGCAGCAGGCACAATTCCTATCCTCGCCGCTAGATGGGGCTTCATTCATTCCATTCCTGACCCAGTGGAATGACTGGAAACAGGCTGAGGATTTTCATTTATTCACCAATGATAAAATTTTGATGTTCATTTGATTATCCAATGAGAATTAGGGGTGTGTCCGGACCTTGGCCCAGAGTTTCCTGCAACCTTCCCCTCTGCTATGAAGGCTGGCACATTTTCGGAACAGGTTGTCTTAGTGATCACTCCAGTCTAGAGTGTGTTCGTAACGGAGGCGGGGGCCGCCACATCGATCTTCGGGAGGTCCACCAGCTCAAGGTAATGGCAGATCCCCTTTAACAGGTGATAGTCTTTCAAAGCTAGCTCGAGAGGAAGGTTTCAAATCTTTAGTAATGTAATTTCATTTTCTAAAATGTGAATTTGTAACTTTAAATGTAAATTTCAAACAAGTCTAAAGAACTTAACTGAAATCAGGGAATAGAGAGTGAGGTACCCTCTTGTATTCCCTCTCAAATTGATCTTGAGGTGACTATGATTTTGTAACCTTTAAAATCTATCTTGTAATTTCTGCAACTTAAATATTTTTCTCCCTCTAGTCACCTCCGTAGTATAGGCTTAGCCTCTGTAACGTCGAGCCATAAGCCCAAATAGGGTTTTATTCAGTTCTGTAAATTTCTAGGCGTGGAAGAGTTCACCTCCTTACCAGTTTAGTTTTTGGCCAGTAACTCTAATCTTTTGTTTTTACCGAATACCATGCAGAATGGGTACTTGTTACCACTGTTAAACTCTGTCTTATTTATTTCACGATAAAAGGTATCAGACTGTTGGGCATTTAAGACAGTGAATACTGTTTAATTTTGTTAAATGTAGATTGTGCCTTTGACAGGCCTGGAAATTGTGAATTCTCGAAAATAGATTACTAAGTGTAACTTCCAGAGCAAAGATGCTCTTCCTTCTGATGTAAGAATTGGAGCAGTAGTGCTCAAGTAACATTTGTAATTGGGATCTTCAAGCTCAATCTGTAAAATTGTTATCTGATTATTTTAAGTTATCTTTCGAGCTCAGGGGCTAAAATTGTACCTGATTTTGTCATTTTATTGGCAAAGTTTAAACTTTAAAGGTTAAGACAGGAAAAAACTGCCAATTTTTAAGTTTTAAATTAATCTTCTGTTTCGTAACCACCCATTCATGCCCGCACCTTCTTTCACCTCTGCTCTCCACAATATCTCCGTAACAATAATAATTTTTATCCTCAAAACCCAAAGTAAAAATAACCTGGCATTAAATAATTATGATTATCAGAGATGCAAGGGGGTTTAGAAAACCGTTCTTATGAAGTTAATGTCAGCGCTGATCAAACAATTAAATGCCGTATATTGGAGTGGGATTACATCGTGCACACTTCATCGCAATTAAATTACAGTTAATTAATTGTTTTCCTTCATTAGGAAAAGCTAGTACAGCCAGAATGTATAACCATAGGAACATCTTAATCAGCTCCCGAAAAAAAAAATGGAGTTGGGAGTGACCTCTGAGTGTGCAACGTCGCAAGCCACACCTCCTGAACGACGAACACATGTGACGGGCTTGGTTACTTCTTCATCCTCAGGGTTGGCCAAAATCTTCGCCCAAACGTAACCTGTTTCCTTTTCCACCCGGAATTCTTGTGATCGCAATTGTACCAGCACCCGACACAGTCAACGTGCGTCCGGCCATGCTCAAAGATGGATGTATGTAAAGTGGAACGGTGGTCATACGTGATAATAGCAGTTCTCCGTGGCAGAAATATCCGTCAGTGTCATTCGGAACTATAACAAGCTGAGGGCGCTAGGGCGTTGCCATATGGAACTGCACTGTTGCACTTTCGATGACGGCCTTCCAACATGAACGCGTACGGTAGCATTTGAGAACAAGGTGCGCATTGAACACCCTGTATTCGTGGCCGTTACCGAACAGTGCTAAACAGAGGCCTCACGTTGGAGAAGAAGTCAAGCCAAGACTCCCTTTTCTCGTATTGTTTCTCTTCATGTCTTCCTTTTCATTTCGATAGTATTCTTGATTATCTTCCTGATCAGTGGAGGCTGATGATCACACGGCTTTGTACCTTAAAAACAATTACGACCATCATCGCCATTTAACTCGATACCATGTATTTCCTGTCTGTGTTTCCTGCATAGCGACAATGTTGTTGTGGTGCCCTTTAATTGAACTGCGCGCACGATGAGCTGCTAAGCGGTGTACTTTTGCAGTACGCACTGTCAACATTTTCAGGAAGCACTTTTCAGTGCTCTCTTTCAGGCATTTATTTCGTGAAACAACAGGAATGGCGGAACTACAAGGCGACCTACCAGAGGACAACAGGGAAACAGTGGCGGAGATTGTTCAGTGGGTCGACCACAGGACACACTCGATGAACCTGGCCCTCCCTGCACAGATGGTGTTCCGTACTATCGACCGGGACACGACAGCTACAGGGAGGCCTACCTTATCACTGAACTCTTCACTAGGCTAGAGAGGGCTGTAGCGAAGGACTTCTCAACAGGCGCCATCGAGAACGTCCTAAACTGGACGATAATAATTCGCCCCATGGAACCAGGCCTGATTGGCCACTATGAGAGGAGCTATTCTCCTTACTATCAGGTTACCCTACTACCAGAAAAGAGAAGCTGCCTTGCCAACACCGGCAGCCAGGAGGCGGCGATCCAGACGTCACAGGAGAAGCAGACAGCCAGGAGGCTGAAACACAAGTAGGTGGGCACAGGCCCACGCTTCCTGGCTCCACCAGAGTCGGTGACCAAGCAGGACGGCGACGCTCCCGAGCGTTGTGACGGCACTACTCAGGTCGAACTGCTGCACTTCACGAAGTACACGCAGACCGACAAAGCCGCCAACCAGGATCGTCTACCACCTGCTAGGGCCACGACCTACAGGACAGGGAAGGCACAGAAACGCCATCCAGGAGGGAGAAGACGGCACTACAGCGGGGCCACCCGCCACACCATGGTCCCCAGGCCGGGAGAAGGGCTACCAGGATAGGGCCTCTTCCCCCGCCGAGAAGAGACCGCCACTGCCAGGAAGCAGAAGCCATCGCCGGACCAGGAAGAAGGAGAAGAAGAAGAAGACGGCACCAGTCCACCAGGAGAGGGCCACCCAGCCGCAACCCAGGACTGCTCCCAGGAAGCAGACAAGCGAGGAGCCAATAAGAAGAGTACCTCAGTGGATAGCGGCAGGCAGGTGAGAATACAACGTCCCTCTCAGCAGCTCTTCCAGTGTTTCCGCTGTTTGGGGTGGGGTTACCGTCAGGTCAGCTGTGAGCTCCGCTGTGGAGGTGATCACCATTACACGGCCTGTGCTACACTTAGGGCGGCGCCGATGTGCGCCAACTGCGCGGGGGGCACCCGGCCTCTCATCGCGGTTACCCTGTATACCGGGCCATGGCGCGGGCAGAGAAGAAAGAGGCCCGGCGCCATGTCCCACATCCATCCAGTGCGGCTCGAACCCACTATCCACCGGATTCAAGCCCATAGCTGCGCGCCGCTAACCACACGGCCATTCCCTGTCTACCTCTCACTAGTCCTCCATCCTTTCAGCATACTCATTGTTTATTCTATTGTACAGAAGGACTTAATTCCTTACTCTCAATTTAATGTGCTTTAAGATAGGGCTTCCATTAACATTTGTGTTCTGACAACGTGAATATTATTGTGATTTAAAGCACACACAGGAACTGACAACAGTCATTCCCATTAATCACCACTTTGTAAATAATATGTACATAGTTAAGTTTCATGCTCACTAGCAAGAACAATCTTTAGATTCAGTACAATTTAAACGTGTAAATTGGTGAATCAATAAAATTAAGTTCGTGTTTGCACAAGTATTTGCTTGTGTACACAAAACGAAAATTATCTATGTCACTTCCTGCTAAGATACTCTGCAAGATTCGATATTTCACTCTATATATGCCATCTACATTAATCTGACAAATTATAACATAGGAGCCAAATTTTTCTTGACATTTGGCCCTGAGAAGGACCTTTGATTTTCAGGTGTGACATAATAGTCGTAATAGAGAAACCTCCGGCATTTGAACAGCCTCGCAGAATTTGGTCTGCCTTAAATAGAATACGGACCAACCATGGCAGGTGCCCAGATGCTCTCCGTAATTACGTTAAAGTACAATTTCCAAAATGTGACTGTGGTGTTGACAGACAGACCATCCGTTACATGTACAGGACTGCAAGACCATGTCCTATAATGGGGACTTCACCGATTTCCTGATGGCGATTGATGATGTCATAAAATAAGCTCACCGGCCAAAAAAATAGTCACTCCAGGAGAAATCATTACAAACATAGTTTAATACCAACTCCGCCTCTGGACTTGATAACCGCCTGGATTCGATTGGGAAGTGAGTCCACAAGGTTTTGCAGGTACGCCGCATCCAGATTAAGCCACTCGCTGAGGATTTGGTCGCGCAATTCCACCAAATTGCGGGGATGCTGGTGTCGGCGTTTTACCCGCAGTTCGAACATACCCCACAGATTTTCAATGGGGTTCAAGTCAGGTGATTTTGTAGGCCAATCGAGATGTAAAAGGCTGGGGGAGTGTTCATAAAAACAGGCACATACGTGTCCAGCCCGATGAACTTTGCTTTTGGCATCTTGAAAAGTCGGGGTAGCAATAGCATACTCATCATGCAGATGTTGACTGAAAGGCAACACCTGATCATCAAGAATGTTCAAAAAACATGCTAGTTCCTTATAGTGGTCACCTCAATGAGAGAGAGACCAATCCATGATACAGAAAACACCCCAGTAACATCACAGACCCTCCTCCGGCTATAACCTCACCCTGCACACATCCAGGATGAAATGCTTCATTTAGCATTTTCGATTCATTCGACGAAGTGTGTCATTGGAATACAGGCAAAAACGTGTTTCGTTAGATCACATTACATTCCACTAGTCAGATACTGTCCACGTTCGATGATTTCTAGCCCATCGAATACGCACTGCTTTATGTGCCTGTGTGAGTAATAGCCTCCTGCGAGGTGACCGACTCCAAGTGTTCATTCCATGCAGTTCCCATCGCAATGTTCTCTTGCTAACAGGTTGAGATGGACCTTCATTCACTGACTGCAGCAATTCCTGTCGGGTTTGGAAGCGATTTTGCTTCACAAACCGTGAAACGTACTCTGGTCCCCCTCAGTCAGTTTTTCTTTTCGACCACAATGCTGACATCGCGCTTCGTGGCCACGTATAGTACACCACTGCTTGTAGACACGTTGAACAGCCCGCTGCGATACATCAACAAATCCAGCAACTTCACGTACCGTACGGCCATGGACACGGCCAAACACGTTTGCCCCTTTTTGCCACTCTATCACATCCTTACATCTACCCATGATGACCTACACTGTCCGCTTGAAACATCAATGTCTCACTGATCGCTCTACTGCCTTATGCTCACGTAGAGGCAGTGAGCTCTCGATCGCTGCGCCATCCCTACAGGCTAAACGATCCATTTGTGCGTGCGCACTAGAATGGCTAATTATTTGTCTGGTGAGCTTATGTCACCAGTTTAGATATCTTGGTGTAGTATTTATAATATAAATAAAGTAGTGTTAATTTTACATGACTAATTTTAACTATACTATAAACAATAATAAACTCGTTAGCATGAAGATTGAACAATATCTCCATATCAGCGATGTTCGGCATTGATGGACTAGAAATCTAAATTCATGGATATATCGGTTGTTATAGCTCGTGTATAAAAATATTTGAAATAATGTAAATGATAGGAAATTTTAGTTTCTGAAACATTCATTATTTACACATTTTAAATAGAACTAGTGTTTCCGGATATATTTTGAATTTCGTAAAAAATGTAATAATCGTTGTTTTTATTATTTGTGAAATAAAAATAAATAAAAATTCCGTGTGGCTATTTCTAGCCGAGTGCAGCCCTTGTAAGGCAGACCCTCCGATGAGGGTGGGCGGCATCTGCCATGTGTAGGTAACTGCGTGTTATTGTGGTGGAGGATAGTGTTATGTACGGTGTGTGTGTTGCAGGGATGGTGGGGACAGCACAAACACCCAGCCCCGGGATATTGGAATTAACCAATTAAGGTTAAAATCCCCGACCCGGCCGGAAATCGAACCCGGGACCCTCTGAACCGAAGGCCAGTACGCTGACCATTCAGCCAACGAGTCGGACATTCGTGAGATAAAGGTGTATAAAACATAAAACGTCGTAAATTATAATAAAATATTTTACACACTTTTTTATAACGTACGGCTTTTCGATACAGGGAAATGTCCGGCTCCTTGGCTGAATGGTCAACATAGTCGCCTTCGGTTCAGAGGGCCTCGGGTTCGATTCCCGGCCGGGTCGGAGATTTTGGCCTTAAATGGTTATTTCTCCTTGCTCGGGGACTGGACATTTGTACTGTCCCCAACATACCTGCAACTCACGCACTACACATAACACTATTCTTCGCTACAAAAATACGCAGTTCCTATACACGGCAAATGCTTCCCACCCTCGTTGGAGGGTCTGCATTACAAGGGCTGCACCAAGCTAGGAAAAGCCACACGAAATTATTATTTATAACGGGGAAATTTTACATTTTCTCTTTTGGCCCCCTTAGTATTGCTACGCCGCTGTACACTTATCAAATAATATACAAACTCGTTCACTTACCGGATATTCCTGAACTCAAATATAGAGTTTCAAGAAATTCTGTCCAGCCGTTTAGCCATGATGATAACACAAACATCAAAACCGAGAGGCAGGCAAAAATTGAACTGGACCCCATTTCGACTTTCGTATACGTAATCCGAGATATTTAAAGAAATGAAGAAGGCTATAAGGAAAACGTTTGAACTGCACAGACAAAAACTGTAATTTTATTTATATAGGATGCATAACCTAATATAAAGTAGAGAATGTACCTAAACTTTCATAAAATTTCATTGAAGTACGTCTAGCTGTTTCCGAATTACATCAGAACCAACTTCATTTCATTATACACGTTGTAAGAAATATAAAAAGGCAAACGCAATTTCCGTACAGACCATTAAGGCCCTTGGAGGGGTGATAGGTAAAGGCTTCTACTATCCGAAACCTCGACACTTGGTCGGGTAGCGTGGTTAGCTGTTTGCTCGGCCACCTTTTGCCCTGGTACTCACTTTTTACGAAGGCTGAGAGAACCTCAGGGCCAAGTGCACCTCCGAAAGCGGAAATCTCGTTTCTTAAATTTGTTGACTTGCTGGCAGGGAATAGAACCCAGCACGCCTTTACCGCCTTGGACAGGCACCCCCATTGTAGCAAACTATGCCGTCCAACTTACACTCAGGCCGTAATAAAGCTGACCTAAGGACAGGAACCAACCTTTCGACTCGCAATTTTTATCTCAATTAAATGGAGGAAAGTAACGTAATGTCGTTTAAGACGAGATCTACGGCCTAAATGCCTCGAAAGGAGCCCCCACGACATCTTAATTGACAGCTTTCACGGCCGCAGATCTTACAATCACAGGAATAGGAATAGAACCAGCTTTGCACACGGCCTAACCACCTAAAAGCTGGTTCTATTCCTGTGATTACATGTCGATATTTTGCGCGAATACAATACTAACACCGTTCTTCGAAAGAAAAAAACTAACTCCGACCAAGCAGAATGACCGCGAAATTAAGCAACATTAGGCGTGGTCAGGAGTTGGATGGATTGCCACGCGCTGTTGGTGCGGGGTAAGGGAATGGAGGAGCGGAAAGGAACTGGCCACCCTACCGCACGTAAACTCCGGCTCAGGAACACCTCTGCGGAGGTTCGGACCTGCCTTCGGGCAGAATAACCCTTACCTTACCTTTGTGAAATAAACCTTTCCGGATTCTAGTAGTCAAGAAACGTCAAGATCCATTAAAAAACTACATGTCGATTATCAAAAATGGCTTTCACGGCCGCAGATCTTACAATCACAGGAATAGGAATAGAACCAGCTTTGCACACGGCCTAACCACCTAAAAGCTGGTTCTATTCCTGTGATTACATGTCGATAGTTTGCGCGAATACAATACTAACACCGTTCTTCGAAAGAAAAAAACTAACTCCGACCAAGCAGAATGACCGCGAACACTTGCCCTTGATAAAATATGGTTGCAAAACTACATTACCTTACCTCCGTTGACTCTCTATGAAAACTGAGTTGGAGCAGATGTCAAACTTCCTGTTTCAAACAGTTACTTTCCGTACTTTAAAATAGAATACTCTGTATGGTGATATACCACTAATATTTCATGGTGACGAAGTGTGATGAAATAGACGTCATTTTCTTACAACATATGCAGTAATTTTGTTATTAATTTACCAATAGAAATAAGTTTATAACTTTAATTTATTGTAAATTAAAAGAGTTATAAATGATCAAATTATAAGGTAAAGCCAAATAGCTTGTGTAACATTTATAATTTCAATCTTTGATAAAACAATGCAATCAATTTAAGAAAGCTTTTTCTTTCACCATCCTCTAACGGTCTCTTCTTTTGAACGATAATCTGCGAGAGACGGAAGGTAGCGGCCGTGACCTTGATTAAGGTATAGCCCCAGCATTTGCCTGGTGTGAAAATGGGGAACCGCGGAAAACCATCTTTAGAACTCCCGACGGCGGGATTCGAACTTACCACCTCCCAAATGCAAGCCACAGCAACACGACCCCAATCGCACGGCCCACTCGTTGGGTAAAGCATAAACGTGACCGCCTGGAGGCCATGATTGTTAAGGTGTCAAGCTTATATGGTCTGACACCATGGTTAGCCGGTTCGGGTCCCGTTGTTCGAAAAAAATTTCACCATCAAAATGTTGGTCGGCAGAATTGGAGAGGTGGTGGTATACATTTCTAATCACTAGCGTGTGTGCCAAAAGCCTGAATGCAATTCCAAACCTCTCAGCAGCGTTCATATGGAGTGAGGACATACGACGCTGTAGATGTAATTCGTCCGTCGGATGGAGAAGTTAAGCCTTGAGAAGATCCCCCTGGTGCTATACAACAGGAGTAGGCTATGTGCCAGAACCGAGTTTCTGCCTCCCTACTATCATACATCACGTCATTTATCTCATGTCATTAACTCTTCCAACGAGGTTGACGTCAGGAAGGGTATCCGGTCGTAAAAACTCGCTACGAAGGCTCATGTCGCTTCATACCCGATCTTATAGAGAAGCAGCACAAGGGTTGGACACTCACTTGAAACACAAACTTCACAGCTAACCAGCGTACAGTTCACTGCGGACAGAGATCACTGGCCACAGGGAAGCGAGGGAACGGAGAGTTGAAAAGGTGGTGGTGATCACTGTTTTAAAAGAAAGTACACCTTGGTAATCATTCTCTATGAACAGTGATCAGAGGGTAAAATTGGAAAGGGTCCGACACTTTCGAGAAATGAAGGTATCGGCCAAATAGAGAGAGGGTCACGAAGGGCGTGAAAATGAAAGAATCCCTAGGACTCACTGTCGGAGTCGGAAAAGAACAAAAGTTTACCAAGTAAGGTCAGATAGGATAGATGAAAGTGAGGAGCCTGGTACAAATAAGTTGTAGCAATGCCAGGACTCGGCTAAGGGTCCCGTGGTAACAAACCTACCCTTCGAAGTTAAGATCTCACGGGGCCCCTCTTAGTTGCTTCCGGTAGCTCGACACTTTGGCGACCCTGAGTTAGAGACCCCTTATCACGGTCTGTAATTTTGGATAACATTTATCTTTGCTAATAGAATGTCTGACAGAAGGTACGGGAATTTCCGACCCTAGACTTGTACAGTGTTGAGAGAGAGCGGTCTATTTCATTGTGTCCCACGGTATTGAGACAACACTGGGCACATTGTGCAGACGGCTCTTATTGCGGTGCCAGTGTACCCAAGCACATTTTATGGTAAATTAAGAGATAAGTAGGGTGTGAGAAGCTGTTATCAGTGTGCGGTAAGCACCTTGCATCCTCTTACTGTGTGACACTCCTCTCCAGTCAATGCCCTCCTGCACATTACACATTACAGCTGAGAGACTTGAATACCATGAATGAGTGTATTTTTTTTTTCACCTGGTATTCGCTATATTGTAATTATGTTGAAAAGAATACTGGTGGGGACAGGTGAGGGACTGTCCTGCTGGATTTTCGTGACAACGTCACCTAGCTAAATCTGACTTCGCGTGAAACGAATGAATGACACGTTAGATAGTCAATACGATGTTATATTACCGGTATTGATATTATTTATTGCGAACTAACTTATCGCGTAGCGACTCGGATGGCTAATTATATACCCTAATCATGTGTTTCAATACATTTGGTAATTAACAAAATTTCATACACCCGGCCGGGTCAGTGGTTTTTAATTGTAAATGATTAATATCCCTGGCCTGGAGACTGGGTGTTTGTGTCGTCCTTAACGTTCCTTTCCTCACATTCAATACTCTACACTCCGCAATTCTAATTACACGCAGGTTCATGTCATATAGTGCAAGTAGCCTAGTGGCACGAAATCCAGAGGGATCGACACCACGAACAAATATAAATTAAACTCAGAGAAAGTAGGCCTACACTACGCCAAACGTTTGCCAAATTGTCTGTCAAAAAATACAATGTTGTCATGGCAAGCTGATGGGATGTAATCTGATCGGAGAAAGCAAATCCCTGCGGAAGCATAACATAGAAATTCAAACCGTTGTCGATCTACTGAATTTTTTTATACTTCTTTCCATCACTCAGAGACATATTTGACGATTATGAGAAGGCAAGTGTGAAAACAGATGCGCGATACACAGACGAAAGCAGGCACTTTCGTATAAGAAGGAGAAGACACCATGAAGATGGCAGTGTGTTGTTCTTCGTGGAAGAGAAAATCTCAAGTTGCTAACGTACTTCACAATACTGCAGAGCTTTGGTATCACATAGGTTCCTGGTCGGATTTCTAATGAAGAAATGTACCACGATTAGAGAATCTGCCCAAAGATTCAGAGAGAATTAGCCTGAGGATGTAGCGTTAGATTTTCATACAGGATGGTTCAGTTCAAGTTTTCATGCCACGGTTAGAAGATAATACCAATATAGTTGGTCCGTTATTGGACATTATAAGTTTTCCACCTAACTCATTCCTGGTTGCGAGCGTTTCGCCCCAGTGTGCCAAGTTGGACCCATCAGTTGGTAAATAGCACACCCACCAAGACGCATGACATGAGAATCAACATCTTTATCATCTGATGGCCGGGCAGGCATCAATTTTTGAAGGTGAGACGGGGTCTCTCATGGTGCATTGGCACTGCCGGTGGCTCCAATTTGCCTACGCAGTGGCCTCCAAGGCATGCACTAGCCATGCGTTTTGGTGAGTGTGCTATTTATCAACTGACGGGTCCAACTTGGCACACTGGGGCGAAACGCTGTCAACCAGGAATGAGTTAGCTGGAAAATGTATAATCCAATAACGGATCAACTACATAAATTTGCTCATTCGGAACATATATTTCAGGTTCCCCATGGGAATCAACATCTTTATCACAGTTAGAAGAACTCAAAACTGATGAATCTGCCAGATTCTGTATCATAAAGCCCCTCATTTTTGAAAACAAATTTGAATCTGCGTTCTCATATATTATGATAGCAATGAGGATTTATAGGAGTCTCATAATAACAATGCCACTGCTGAACGGATATTTTCCAAATTAAAACTACTTAAGGGTTGGCATCGATCTTCAGTACCACAAGAGCAACTAAATTATCTTGCCATTATGTCCACTGAATATGACATCTTACACAAAGCCTTTTGAGATATCCTGAAAGATTTCACTCTAAACACTAAGGAATGATTGTTTAAAATTATATTCGAATTTTAGATTTAGTACGTTCCTTTTCCATTCTATAGTGCTTTATCATATCCCTTAATCATGTTCATATTACGTAATATATTTTCCTGTGAAGTAACAGGAAGTTTAGTTTAAATTTAATGATTTGATAATGTTCGGCTGTGTAACAAAATTGGTTCATTCAAACTCAGGGGTGAAATTAAACTCTTACAGTAGTAGGAGATTTTTGTCAAGGGGCCCCCGAAGAACTCACATGCCTAAGGGCCCGTACAGTAGTGCCTGTCTTTCTTTGTACTAGTTGCATTGTAATTATTTCATTATATTGTAATATCTGTATAAATAAATTAGGTAAGAATATTTTAAAATTGGTGTTTGTATCCATAAGAGGAAAATGCAGTTTCTAAATTACCGTCATGTATGTACGTATGTATCTATGTATGTATGTATGTACGCGCATCAAGGGCCTATAGCTTAATAGAATTAAATGAAAATCGGTATTTTAGGTCAAGGGATAAGACATATCTTTCTCGCGCCGGTTGAAATAGTAGTTTTGGAGAAGGTGTTGTGTTTGTCCGACTCTTGTCCCGTTTCCCTACGGGGTCGGGTATGAGGTGAGATGAATCTTTCGTGGCGGGTTTTAATGACCGGCCTGACGTCAACCTCATCAGAGGAGTTAATGAGATGAAATTAATGACGTGATATATGATAGTAGGGAGAGGGTGAAACCCGGTGCCGGTACATAGCCTACTCCTGTCGAATAGCACCAAGGGTCTGCTCAAGGCTTAACGTCTCCATCCGACGGACGAATCACCATCAACAGCGTCATATGTCCTCACTCTGCATGAGGACTGCGGAGAGGTTTGGAATTTAATCCAGGCTTTTGGCGCGTAATCTAGTGATTAGAAATTGTATACTACCACCTCCCCTACACTGCCGGCCAACATTCTGATGGTGAAATTTTTTTCGAGCAACGAGACTCGAATCGGCTAACCTCCGTTTCAGACCGTTTAGACTTCAGCGCTTTAACGATCATGGCCACCTGGCGGGCAGTTTAGGAGAAGGTATAAAAATAAACTAGCCAATATCTTGTCCTATCAATGAATGATACATAACAATAGTTATAGAAAATAACTTTTCCAATCATGTGCGCAATAAAAATTCATCTTGAAACGAATAATGAGGAAACTATTTATGATGTTATATTTCTTATTTCCTGTGTCCTACCGTTATTGTGTTAATCTTATCAAATACTCCTTTGTAACGAAGAAAGGAGGAATAGCATACATATTCTGATCTTCCATGCCTCATACATTTTTATCGAAGTGGAATATTTTTTACAGTTTGTTTTACGTCGCACCGACACAGATAGATCTTATGGCAACAATGGGAGAGGAAAGGGATAGAAGTGGGAAGGAAGATCGTGGGCTTAATTAAGGTACAGCCCCAGCTAGGAACAAGGTTACCGACGCGGATACTTAAATGTATTCTGCCCAATAGCGGGTCGTAAGTGGAAGAGTACGTGCCACGCGATCCAGGAAGGAGCTGGGGAGTTAGACAACTTTTCTTTTTATCTTGACATTTTCCGGATCGTATTTTGATAGCTACTGGTATTTGACACACTGGTCCATCACAGTATTCGAGCACCGGGCGAGTTGGCCGTGCGCGTAGAGGCGCGTGGCTGTGAGCTTGTATCCGGGAGATAGTAGGTTCGAATCCCACTATCGGCAGCCCTGAAGATGGTTTTCCGTGGTTTCCCATTTACACACCAGGCAAATGCTGGGACTGTACCTTAATTAAGGCCACGGCCGCTTCCTTCCAACTCCTAGGCCTTTCCTATCCCATCGTCCATAAGACCTATCTGTGTCGGTGCGACGTAAAGCCCCTAGCAAAAAAAACCTATAAAGGCATTGCAGGTAAATAAACAACGGGACGTCAAAACTACAGTATTCGAGCTATTTGATCCGTGCTATGGGGGCGCTGCTAGGACAACCGCAAATAAGATTTTTTCTCCGTTTCCTTGAATCACCTATACTGAAGATAGGTACGACAACTAGATTCTCCTTCATTCATCACCTCACCTCAAATCACCACGCATCTCTTTGCCAGAGAGAGGGCATAACTCTCTACGTGGCCTGCTCCACCTCTCTGGGGTTGAATTTTTTTTTTTTTTTTTTGCTAGTTGTTTTACGTCGCACCGACACAGATAGGTCTTACGGCGACGATGGGACAGGAAAGGGCTAGGAGTGGGAAGGAAGCGGCCGTGGCCTTAATTAAGGTACAGCCCCAGCATTTGCCTGGTGTGAAAATGGGAAACCACGGAAAACCATTTTCAGGGCTGCCGACAGTGGGGTTCGAACCTACTATCTCCCGAATACTGGATATTGGCCGCACTTAAGCGACTGCAGCTATCGAGCTCGGTAGTTGAAAATTAAAGCTTTAAATTATTTATTGAACTCTTCCAACAGATGCTTGTTTTAAGAATAGGACGCGTTGATGAAATCGTTTAAACGTTTAGAAATGCTTCAGCAATATTACGTCTCTAAATTACCTGTTGCCGGGCTGAGTGGCTTGGACGGTTGAGGCGCTGGCCTTCTGACCCCAACTTGGCAGGTTCGATCCTGGCCCAGTCCGGTGGTATTTGAAGGTGCTCAAATACGTCAGCCCCGTGTCGGTAGATTTACTGACAAAGAACTCCTGCGGGACTAAATTCCGGCACCTCGGCGTCTCCGAAAACCGTAAAAGAATAGTTAGTGGGACGTAAAGCAAATCTCATTATTATTATTATTATTATTATTATTATTATTATTATTATTATTATTATTATTATTAAATTACCTGTTCATGGTTTATGAAGTAGATCTTATACATCTTTCCTCAAGACGAGGAACGAATGAACTGTATGGTGCGGCAGCACTAATGTGTCTTGGCCAACCAAGCGACCGCTACACAGCCCGAAGGGCTGCAGATTACGAGATGCACGCGGTCAATGCGACGAATCCTCTCGGTCGTTATTCTTGGATTTCTACCCCAGGACCGTTATCTCAAAGTCAGATAGCTCCTCAGTTGTAACCACGAAGTCTGAATGGACCTCAAGCCACCATCATATCTAAGTAAAAGTCCTTGACTTGATTGGGAATCGAACCTAGGACCTCCGGATAAAAGGCAGACTCGATACACCTACACCGCAGAGCTGGCCAACATAAGGAACCACTGAACAAAAAGCAACACTTCATCTAGCCTCACACTCAGGAGATTAGAAGGGGACTCTACTTTAGTGTAACAGACACAACAATCAAAAGTGAAGAGAAACCCATTGCTAGCATTCATCGCACCAACTCTTCGTGACGATAGGAAGGTTATCATAGCCTTAATTAAGGTAGCCTCAGTATTATCTCGAAGTGAAAGTGTAGAAGGTCTTTTTTACCATTTAGTAATTTGTTCCTATGACAATTTTTAACAACATGAACTGTTTTTATAACTGTGTTTACATATGATAGACTGAACTTGTGAAAATTTAGATTTTATAATTCCACCTTTACAATACTGTAATTGTCTTTATTACAAAGACTACATTAAATTACACTCGTGAAACATGTTTCGTCCTCTTATAGGACATCTTCAGTCACAATTACAAATACATAACATTAAAAATAAGGCGAGGACATATCAATACAAGTAAATGCAAAGTCTTTGTATACTGTGACGCGGCGTGATAGCGTCTTGTCAATCTTCAATGTTAAAATGGTGCGGTGTGAACATGATATGAAGCATGAAGTCCAATTAAAATCATATGTTGTTCAAAACAATTGTCAATTATAAAACACCGTAAGTGGCTATGCAAATAAAATTATGTGCATATTGTACATAAAACAGTGTTCTGGTGATGCCACATTTTTATTTTTAATGTTATGTATTTGTAATTGTGACTGAAGATGTCCTATAAGAGGACGAAACATGTTTCACGAGTGTAATTTAATGTAGTCTTTGTAATAAAGACAATTACATTATTGTAAAGGTGGAATTATAAAATCTAAATTTTCACAAGTTGATAGCTTGACAATACGGGCTCTAATATGAAATTTATAACGTGCAATATGATAGAAAGAGTCATCTTGACTCTTAAACATTTTGAGGATAAGTAATTGTGTTCAGCGCTATCGAGAATATCATGTTTTTATTATTATATTTTTAGGCTAAAGGTGTCTCACAAGAAAGAGACGAAACATGTCCCTTTTTAAAATAAAATAGAAAGGAATAACATTGTACAGTATTGCAACGGTGGACTTGCTCAATTATCTTGCTAAATGTGAGATATAGCATCTATGTGAGCTGATGATTGGTTGGCCCTTGGGGTCTCCTCTAAGCTGGTCCACCGAGTATTTACCCAAACATGCCCATCCCGCTTTGCTCATCACGTGTCCACAACATGCTCGAGAGGAGAATATATGTAACATAAGATCTTAAGACGAGTTTTGAGTCCCGAACTGAATGCTGGTCTAATTGGAATGCTGATAGAGACCACGACCTGATACGTGGAACATTCGGTTCAGCGAACTTGTTCAAACAAAACAGACATAAATTATTTTCGGTCTGTAGAACACGGCTGGACCAAGCCTTCCTTCTATAATGGCGATGCTGCTATCTTGGACCAAACCCAAATGCAAGCAACGGGATAAAGAAAAATTACAAATTTGCGGCAAAGTTATTGCGTCAAGCTTCATCCATTGGGTTGGGTCGAGAAGCCATGGGTGGGGCAACTCATTGGTATACATGGCGCCCCTGTGGCAGCTAGCAACAGATACAGAAGCCGTTAAGTTCAGAATTTAGGCATTTTGAAATTAGAGATTTAAGAGCAATTTGCAGCGTTTTGAATGAAATTGCAAACATTTATTTTTACACAGATATATAGACACGCTGGATGTTCGGCTCTTTAGATGAAAGCTAAGTCTAGTCGTCTTCGGTTCAGAAAAACTCGGGTTCGATTCCCGACCTTTTGGAGGATTTTAACCACGTTTTTTAATTCCTCTATCTCAGTGGATAGGTGTTTGTGATCGGTTTAATAAGCAATCATTTTCATTTGCAAACAGCACATCACAATAGCAACCATCACAGAAACACGCAATAGTGAATACATCCCTCCCTATAGAGATAGCGCCAGGAAGGGCATCCGTCCGTAAAACTGGGTGCTGGAAAGACAGGGAAGAATTAAGAAAAGTAGAACCTCCAGTTCTGACAAATCGAGGTCGGAAAAGAAAAATAGTTGACCAAAAAAGATCAGACAAACGAGTCTGGCCAAGTAAGTGTCAGCATTGCCAGAATAAAATATTTGACTGTGATTTCCACACACACCACTTAAGGCGAAAGGACAATAAACTCTGTACCACTATTTCTTAATCTTACAGCATCTTATTTTTCAACAGCTTGCCAAGGACGTTCCAGGTTAGTAGTGCCAAGAAGTAAAAAAACGTATCTTACGAACGTCTAGTATGAACTTGACTAATGACGAACACATTGTTACCTGTGCGTCACGAGATATGGATCTTGTTTTTTAGTGTTTCTACATTCCTTAAATCACTTGTAATCTGTCAACGAGAAATAAATGGTTCAATTAAATACACATTGTATGCTTGATACAATAGGGATATTAAGAATTTCGCGGAATACTCCATACATGTTTCTGTTTTGTTCAGTCTCTCAATTGTCTTCAATCTCTCTTCTCGTAACAAACTGCAAATAACTAACGCCAAGTAATAGATGAATTCTGAGTACATTGTACTTGGTGGTATAATACACCCAACTTATTGATGCACATCCATTACAGTCTGCACTTTGCATTCCTTTCTCAGTTATCGACGAAACAGAGAATGAAGGAACTGAAAGCTTTGTAGGGTGAAAAAGCTACAAAAGCTAAGTGCCAAAAGGTTCATTTAGAGATATTCAACAAAAACGATTTCGTTTGAAATAAGATATATTTTAATTTTTGATTGTCTTTACATAAGTTTCATATCTTTTGATTATGATGTTTCATTACATCTCAGAAGGAAATAACCATACATTTGAATATTTGGAAAAGAGCTATGTGCCTCATATTTTAATTTGTTAATTGAGTTAACTCCAGTCACTCGGGCCAGACTGAAGTCTACTCAAGCACTAATTCCGAAGTAAAAGTCTTTAATTTACTTGCCAACGAAGTCCACCATAGAGCGCAGGTATTCTTTTTAAGTCTGGAAGTGGAACGATTTCTGACAAGTCTTCTAAATCCGTTGATGTATTTTCCACCGTAATTACCCTGCGGAAAATGCAAAACGTTTCCTACTCGCTAAATTCACTGAAGTTTTGTTTGAACTCAATGACTCCGGGATTTTCTTTTGTCATCCTCTGTTATGATACTTTTTTGATATCGTGAACTAACATAATTCGGAGGTGGCTGTTTGGATGAGATATTCTCTTCTTCTTTTTTTTTTGTCACATACTTATTCTCGCTTAATGATGGTTTCCTCTGAATGATTTAGATGAATTTCTACTTATAAAGGCACATGAGTTTCCATTATTTACCTCTAGTTCTTTGTTGGCACTTAGCTCTATTGGCTTTAAAGAAGTGCTGACATTGTAAACTATATGGAAAGACGAAGTAATATAAACTGAATAGCTGGCTGGTTGATTAGCCGGGTAAAATCAAAAAACCAAACCAAACCCCATGGCGCAACAGCCCCGAAGGGCCATGGCCTACCAAGCGACCGCTGCTCAGCCCAAAAGCCTGCAGATTACGAGGTGTCGTGTGGTCAGCAAGACGGATCCTCTCGGCCGTTATTCTTGGTTTCCCAGACCGGGGCCGCCATCTCACTGTCAGATAGCTCCTCAATTGTAATCATGTACGCTGAGTGGACCTCGAACCAGCCCTCAGATGCAGGTAAAAATTCCTGACCTAGCCGGGAATCGAACGCGGGACCTCCGGGTAAGAGGCAGGCACGCTACCCCTACACCGCGGAGCCGGCTAGGCAAAATCATTTTCTTCAATTTTGGTACTTAGTTCCACTAGATTTTTCACTCTATATTAACCAGTTATATGTTACATGTCAGGATTCCCCTGTTGATAGGGACGGTAGAATACATGTACGGTATACCCTGCCGGTCGTAGGAGATGACTTAGCTGAGTCTGGTATTGTTTCTACTTATTTATACAGGGCGATTCTGATATAATTTTACAAATTTTGGGGACGGGTTTCTTTTACCAAAACAAGAAAAGAAAATTCATGTAAACACCCATACCAAAATCCTTCGTTTTCGATTTATTCAATTTAAAATGTCATTAGCGATAGAATATTTTTAAGTGACTCGTTAGTATGTTCTTGACGTTGACATTGGTAGCTTGTTAGGAAGTGTTCGACAAATAAACTCATATCAAATGCTCGAAATGTCCTCGTCTTGCATGCACCCGTTGAAACATGGACGGTCGCACCATTTCAAATACTCCCCGACGGCGTCGAATAGTTTCGCAGGATTTCGGATTTTCTATTGCATAAACCAATTGCTTAAGCTGCCTAAGACCTGGTCGGGCGTACGAGCAACTCTTCGTCTTCCTCGATCAAGTCTGTGGTGCTACGGACCCTGTCTCAGCAACGTGACGATAAACAACAGCAAAGGTTGGATCTGGATGACTCGGCTGTCTTCGGTCTGGAAACGACCTCTGTTATACAGCCGTGTAGCCTCACGTCCAATGCCATTCGCGCGGCCTTACATAACAATCACGTCTGCCTGCTCACGATACCAATATCCTGCCATGATTGAAAGGAACATTTTCACTGTAATGTGCAATACAATTGAAACGTCAAAGACAGACTAATAGGTACACTTTCAGTTAACTCGCTATGTGTACATAAATGACACATGTAAAGTCTCCATGGCAACACATTGCCATCTACGTAGAATACAGTGAGTCAAAGCCTTCTATGAGTAAGTGTATAGATAAATAAAGCTACTGGGTTGGACCTGCAAAGCCGTTGAACATAAAACTTATTCATTGATAGAATAATAACGCAAAAACGGAATTAAGGATTTTGTAACATATGTTTATGTGACTATTTTTCTTGTTTCGGTGTAAGGAACCTGTCCCCAAAGTTTGTAAAAGTATTTTAGAAATATCCTGTATAAGGCTCCTCACTTTCGATTTTTCCTACTTGATCTCCCTTGGTCAACTCCTGTCTCCTTTCCGATCCCAATGGTATTAGGATTGTGAAGAATAATAATAAATGTTCACATCCTTTGTGGCCCTTTCTTTTCTTTTACCGATCCCTCATTCTTCAAAGGGTTGGAACATCTTTCGCCTGATTAATATGAAATTACGGTTGCCTAGTTGCACTTTGTCTTAAAACAATATTATTATTATTATCGTATGGCCTCAGCTACCGTGTGCAGACATTTCAATTTGACGCCATCTGGCTGTCTGCACGTTCTGTTTTACTCTAGGTCCACTAGATAGCAGACCGAGTAAACCGAAACTCTCTTGGGCGCCTATGGCTGAGATTTAATGAATTTTGTCGGGTGAACACTAAATGTGTCACCAAACATCTTTTACATGCCAACATTGTACGACATGGAGTGCCGAATGAACTGTTTTCCGCCCTTCAAAAATCCGACTACCTCTGCCGGGTTTGAACCCACTATCTTGGGATCCGGAAGCCGACACTGTACCACTGATCCACAGAGGCAGCTTTAAGACAATAATCACCTCGCTACTACACTGCAGTTTCTACCTGATGGCACAAACCTGCGCGAAGCCCCGAGCTCGGAGGAGAAAGGAGGGGGAAGGAGGCGGTAAGTATAGTGCTGTGCTGCTGGGAGCAAAATGAAGCCTTGTCACACTAAACCTGAATTAGGCGGGTGAGGGAAACTGCTCTGTTGTCAGATATGGGAACGGCGAAGCGACAGGTGGTCGAGAGTCGCTCACTTCTGAGCACGGATTGGCAACGCTGACTGTGTAGGGCTGCCTAGTCGAAGTCGGTCTGCTCCAGGTCCATGTATTCTTTAAAGTAGTCCTCTTTCCTATATCACGCAGTTCAATATATAGTATTCAATTATTTAAAGTTATACTGTACACCATAAACATATACAAATGAAATGAAATGAAATGTCGTATGACTTTTAGTGCCGGGATATCCCAGGACGGGTTCGGCTCGCCAGGTGCAGGTCTTTCTATTTGACGCCCGTAGGCGACCTGAGCGTCGTGATGAGGATGAAATGATGATAAAGACAACACATACGCCCAGCCCCCGTGTCACTGGAATTAACCAATTAAGGTTACAATCCCCGACCCGGCCGGGAATCGAATCCGGGACCCCCTGAACCGAAGGCCAGTACGTTGACCGTTCAGCCAACGTGTCGGAGAACATATACAAATATTTTATTAAAACTGATACAGATTAATGCGTAATCCGAAAATACTTACCGTGTCCTGTGTCCTCCGCTGACGCGCACGACCCGAACTTCCTCAGCTAGCGACATTATGGCCACATTCCAGGCCATTTTCCAGGAAAACCAAAGGACCGATGGAAAAATGTTTCAGATAAAAAAGTTAAGTTAGGCGATTTTGTAAATATTTCCCGCAGACAACATTTCATGGGCTGATGAAACAAAACGTGGCCGCTTACTGAAAATGTTAATGCATGATTTTACGGATTTAAATTTACTTGTTTAGGTTTTTATTCTTGATAATTATATTAATTGATTTAAGTGGAAAATAGTTATAGGCCTACCACTGAAATCAGCAGTCTTTCCTGAAGCTTGTAGTGCAATTTGTTTTGCAACATCGTTGGAGGTAACATCAGGAGCTTGGGAGAGAACAAACTGCCTCGTGCTCGGAAAAGATGAGTTCAATTAGACATTTCTTCTCCAGTTGCTACATAACCTTGGCAACAACGTAATTTCTCTGGCCCGCCTAATTTGGTGGCCGCGACTTTAATGTAGTCGCCAGGAGCCGATGTGAACACTTCCGTAGCAACTAGCAAAGTGAACGTTCCTTCCCTCTCACTCATACTGCAGCACATGGACTTGTCCACATACAAAAATCAGTTAGTGCGCAATAAAGGTTTTTTGCCATCAGACGGTAATCGCGCTCTACTGCGATCATGTCACGACTGTACTTTTACTTTACTTAGTACCTGTGTTAAAACTGTCACAAATTGAGTACTTCTTTAATAGATTTATTTTCCGGGTTGAATAGCACAGATGGTACAGCGTCGGCCTTCTGAGCTCAAGTTGGCGGGTTCGATCCTGACACAGTCCAGTTCAAGCTCATCAAGTACGTCAGGCTCGTGTCAGTAGATTTACCAACACGTGAAAGAACTCCTCAGGGAAAAGTTTATGGCACCTCGGTTTCTTCGAAAGCGTTAAAGTAGTTAGTGGGACGTCAAACCAATAACTGTTAAGTGCAAATCTTTGTTTCAGATATTATAAGATCATATTTCTTATTGATTTCAAAAATCAAGCTTGTAGTCTTCCAGGATAGTTGATATTACGATCATAGCCATGGAACCTCCAGTTTTAAGTGGAATCCGAACCACAGGAACGTGACTCTTCATTTCAAAAATCCCATGAGCAATGGTCGAGATTAGAACCACTGCCGTCTTGCTGGGACGCCGGTTACAATACCACTCAGCTATCACGCCCATCTTCTTATTTATTGTATCTATATACAGTAGTTCAATTTTAAGATACGTAAAGAATTCTCATCCTGTAATGTCCAGTCATATAGTAAACGTACAGCGAGAGGCAGCGAAAAGTTACCGCACTAAGGAGGGAGCGTTGGGGGAACAGACTTACCGGAATCCATTGCTAGACTCACTGGGAAGCTGGAGCGTGGGCGGACTTTTTAAAGTTCCCCACAGATAAAAATCACATACACTTAAATCGGGACAATGAGGTGCCAAATTCCACGACTAATTATTCGCTCATCGAATATCTGTTCTAATGTATGCATTGACTGATTAGCTGTATGGGCAGCGGTGTTATCCTGCTGGAAGTAGGCATATCTTCTACGAAAACACGTGGTAGTAACGTGATGTACGATAAAGCTGAACAAAGTGGAGACAGAATAGGGCAGATCACAAAGTTTATTGAACGGTACAGTTCTTGGTCCGGAGTTGAGCGTAATTGTCCCTACTTCTCGATTACCTGCTGTTCGTCTGAAACCGGGAGTGGCACTGTGGCACATGAAACTAACCGTTGAAGATAACTTCTCTTATTATCTGTTCTATCGAAGAGAGTAAAATGGCTCTTTAATCAAACCCTTTAACCGAACTTGAAATGGCATGACAGCCTGTAAAAAAAATCCATTAATATGTCCCTTGGTATCCTCCTATCGAAAAGGTGCACATGAGAAAAACATTTATAGAAATTGGTTTCCATTAAGGTTGGTCCTGCATATTTTGTGGGAGGGTAGAAACATTGCTTCGACTTCCTATAAACACACAAACCAAGCCGGGATTTAGAAATAATGTCTTTCTTTCCTAATCTGTTTACCCTCCAGGGTTAGTTTATCCCTCCGACTCAGCGAGGGATCCCATCTCTACCGCCTCAAGGGCAGTGTCCTGGAGTGTGAGACAGTGGGTCGGGGGATAAAACAGGGGAGAATAATCAGTACCTCGCCCAGGCGGCGTCACCTGCTATGCTGAACAAGGACCTTGTGGGGGAATGGAAAGATTGGAAGGGATAGACAACCGGGCGAGTTGGCCGTGCGTGTAGAGGCGCGCGGCTGTTAGCTTGCATCCGGGAGATAGTAGGTTCGAATCCCACCATCGGCAGCCCTGAAAATGGTTTTCCGTGGTTTCCCATTTTCACACCAGGCAAATGCTGGGGCTGTACCTTAATTAAGGCCACGGCCGCTTCCTTCCAACTCCTAGGCCTTTCCTATCCCATCGTCGCCATAAGACCTATCTGTGTCGGTGCGACGTAAAGCCCGTAGCAAAAAAAAAAAGGGATAGACAAGGAAGAGGAAAGGAAGCGGTCGTGGCCTTAAGTTAGGTACCATCCCGGCATTTGCCTGAAGGAGAAGTGGGAAACCACGGAAAACCACTTCCAGGATGGCTGATGAGGGAATCGAAGCCCCCTCTACTCAGTTGACCTCCTGAGGCTGAGTGGACCCCGTTCCAGCCCTCGTACCACTTTTCAAATTTCGTGGCAAACCCGGGAATCGAACCAGGGCAACCGGGGGTGGCAGATAATCACACTAACCACTACACCACAGAGGCGGACATTTAGAAATAATATTGACCTTAATACGTACCCAACGACAGATATGAATTTTGGTAGAAATATATGGAGCAGGTCCCAGTTATAAGAACTCAGCAACGGACGGGCAGACAAATCGACAAAAAAGGCTTTTAAAAAGTGTCCGCTCGAACTTAGACTGGAAAACGGGCTGTTAATGATATCTCCACCGAGCTCTACAGCTGCAGTTGCTTAAGTGCGGCCAGTATCCAGTATTCGGGAGATAGTGGGTTCGAACCCCACTGTCGGCAGCTCTGAAGATGTTTTTCCGTGGTTTCCCATTTTAACCCAGGCAAATGCTGGAGCTGTAAATTTCTTTTGGCCGTTGGCTGCAATAAAATATATTATTATTAATTAAGGAATGTAAATAATCACCAATATTGTACTTACTTTTTATTAATGACTAGCAGTAGTACCCGTTCTTCGTACGGGTTATCAGAAACTGGCTTTAGTTACTCATAATATCGGTGTGACTGACTTCATTAGATATTTATATCACTGGTGTATTTACTTAAGTACGTAGAAATTATTTGTCATGTTTAGAATTATAGTGTATCTTCTTTTTTCTTCACGGGGGCCTCTAAATATTAGTTCCTAATTATCGTCGACCTCTAAGATAATTTGCTACTATGTTTTTCCTTCATTCCCACCTAGATATACCTGTTCGCTTCACAAAGCTGCAAGTTTAGTGTAAGTATACTTCCGGTAGATAGTACCACAAATATAAATATTATTGAATGTATTTGTTTGATCTGACATTTCGTAACTATTACAAATGATCAAGGATATATGCGATGCATAAAAGAAACTACTATAATTATCGAGAATTATAAATCTCAGCGCTTGTCACTCATGTCGCACATCATGTAATTAATCTGAGTATAAATGTTGAGAAACTTTTTCAAGGCATGGGCGCACCATCTTGACAATTGTGTACAGTATATAGGTTGTTTTCATGATTACAATGATCGTAAAAGTGGACCAAAATATCGGCAATTATAACATCAGTGATCCTACTACTCCATGACCTGATAGAAAATAGTTTAAATTATAGGTAACAGACTCCGCAAAATGCTAAAACCTAAGCCAGTACGTAAAAACGGAGGCCCGTCGGCAACCGCTTGTCGCTGTACTACGGAGATCTCCGGGACTATTATTTTTATACTTCACTCCCTTTCCATCCCCGCCGAAAGTAGTGCTATGAGCGTCTTACACAACAGTTTATTTTTTCCAGATAGTAAGTCATATGTGTATCAATTTTATTTGGCAGCTATGCCCAAACGTACATGCATAATCTAGCTGCTGTAGAATCCTGGATCTGACGTTGCCCTGGTTACGGCCGTTCGTTTCTTCATCCGATTCCTAGAGCAGGGGTGGTGTGGTTCCAATATCTCCATAACGGTTGGTTTTAGGGCCTTAAAACATGGTTTTCGAGCCCGAAGGGTTTACAGAGTTTTGTTCTTTGCGTCAAGGTCTTAAAATGAGCTTTGGCTCGTCCTTCTACGACAAATTCGATTTCGCCTATAGTAGCCTATTATTTTAATATATTTATATCTCCCCCGTCACCCACCTCCCATCGAATTGTTTTGAAAATAAAATACAGCCCATGTTACTCACTGGCAATGTAGCTTTCTATACGTGAAGTCATTTTAAAAATCGGTTCAGTAGTTTTTGAGTCTATCCGTTACAAACAAATATACACATTTTTCCTCTTTATGATATTAGTATAGAAGTATAGATTACATCCCTACACATACTGTTGCCGTGAGGAAGGGCATCCAGCCGTAAAACAGGGTCAACTCCACATGTGCGTCACAGTTCGCACCCGCAACCCCACAGGTGTGGGTAAAGCGATAGAAGAAGAAGATACTCATTTTAAACATTCACCCGCTGTCTTTTACCCCTTAAGTGGATTTTCCAAAAAGAGAGTGTTATTTTTAAAGGAGATTTCAAGTACCAATTTTAAAATCTGTAACATCTTCATTTTTTGAGATATATGTATCATCATATAAATAATACAACTTCTTTTCACCCCCCCCCCCCCCCTAAAGTAGATTTTCTGAAAACGAATTTGTGTGTTCTTTTATTTTTTAATGGGATTCCAAATATCAATTTTCATGTCTGTAACATGTTAGGTTTTTGTGATTTATTGTAGACTAGCTGTAGTACCCGGCGTTGCACGAATAGTTTCTGAATATTTACCTTTAAGATTTGCATTACCAGTTAGTTATGTGTGATGTGAATTTTTATAGAATTCCTTTTTGACTTGCAGATTGATATGTTATGATCTATTATGTAGTTTTAAAATTATTTAGATATGTTTGATTTCAAGTATTAGATTATTTAGTTTTCGAGTAAAACTTCGTCATTATGGAAGCTCGAATCGACTGGGAAGTATTTGATCCTGTCAAAAATTAATAAGTGATAACTATATATATTTAGCCATCGCACTATAGACACGATGTACAGGATTTCAACTGTCAATGAGACTGTCCCCCTCCCGCCCTCCACCACTAAGAGATATAAAATCTGGATTGCCACCATTCATCTCACTGACCCAGAAAACTGTAGATTCGACACTGTTTTCGATTATTTTTATATCTCACTCCCCCTCACCCACACCTAAAAGGGGGCTGAACATGAATTTTAAAAAATTCGGAGTGTCACCAATTATTTCAGCTACCACGAAAACTATGAATTCGATAATATTCTAGATTATTTTTATACCATCCCCTCACGCGGTTTGTCTCCTGATACTAATTGATAAGTGTACCAAGTTTGGTGAAATTGCTCCAGTGGTTTAGGAGGAGATGTGTCATTTACACACCCACACCCCCCCCCCACACCCACGTACACACATAATTCAATTTTTATATATAGTAAGTAGAAGAAGATAATATTTTTATATGTAGTTTTCCGATTAATTTTATATCTCACCCCCTTTGCTCCCCACTTGGACTTGCAAAAAATCCGGAGTAATACTATTCATCTCAGAGATCCTGAAATCTATGGATTCGAAACTGTTTTTAATTATTTCTATATCTCAACCCCCTTTGCTCCCCACCTAAAAGTGGGAGGACCGGGCGAGTTGGCCGTGTGCGTAGAGGCGCGCGGCTGTGAGCTTGCATCCGGGAGATAGGGGGTTCGAATCCCACTGTCGGCAGCCATGAAGATGGTTTACCGTGGTTTCCCACTTTCACACCAGGCAAATGCTGGGGCTGTACCTTAATTAAGGCTACGGCCGCTTCCTTCCAACTCCTAGGCCATTCCTATCCCATCGTCGCCATAAGACCTATCTGTATCGGTGCGACGTAAAGCCTCTAGAAAAAAAGGGGGGCTGGACTTTAAAAAATTCTAGAGTATTACTTTTCAAATCAGCGACCCCGAAAACTATGAATTCGACACTATTCTCGATTATTATTGTAACTACCCCTCCCCCTGACCCTCTTCCTTAAGGGCGCTAGGGATGGCTTACCCCCCACAGTGATCGTCTCCCGATAGTAAGTAATACGTGTACCAAGTTTGGTCCAGTGGTTTAGGAGGAGATGTGTCATTTACACACACACTTTCATTTCTATATATAGTAATATTTTTATACTCGTACTTCACTCCCTTTCCATCCCCGCCCAAAGAAGTCCTATGAGTGCCTTACACAACAGTATATTTTTTCCAGATATTAAGTCTTATTTGTACCAATTTTGGTTGGCAGCTATGCCCAAACGTACATACATAATCTCACTGCTCTAGAATCCTGGAGCTGACGTTGCCATGGTTACGGCAGTTCATTTCTTTATCCGATTCCTAGAGCAGGGGTAGTGTGGTGCCAATATCTCCGTAACGGTTGGTTTTAGGGCCTTAAAACATGGTTTTCGGGCCCGTAGGGCTTACTGAGTTTTGTTCTTTGCGTCAAGAGGATTAAAATGAGCTTTGTCTCGTCCTTATACGACAAATTCTATATTTTGCCTACAGTAGTATAAGAGAAAACAAAACCGTTGTGTTTTTCCTATCAAACCCCCGTCTTTTCAAAGATTTTAAAATGATATGCATATCGAAACCTTCCCCAGGGTGAGTATACTCTAAATATGAAGCTTGTTTGAGATCTATCCAGCCGTTTCGACGTGATGGTGGAACAAACAAACAGACAAACAGACACGAACAACTTTATTTATAAGACTAGCTGTAGTACCCGGCGTTGCCCGGATAATTTCTGAATATTTACCTTTAAGATTTGCATTACCAGTTAGTTATGTGTGATGTGAATTTTTATAGAATTCCTTTTTGACTTGCAGATTGATATGTTATGATCTATTATGTAGTTTTAACATTATTTAGATATGTTTGATTTCAAGTTTTAGATTATTTAGTTTTCGAGTAAAACTTCGTCCTTATGGAAGCTCGAATCGACTGGGAAGTATTTGATCCTGTCAAAAATTAATAAGTGATAACTATATGTATTTAGCCGTCGCACTAGAGATACGATGTACGGGATTTCAATTGTCAATGAGGCTGTCCCCCTCCCGCCCTCCACCACTAAGAGATATAAAATATGGATTGTCGCCATTCATCTCAGTGACCCAGAAAACTGTAGATTCGACACTGCTTTCGATTATTTTTATATCTCACTCCCCCTCACCCACACCCCAAAGGGGGCTGAACATTAATTTAAAAAAATTCGGAGTGTCACCAATTATTTCAGCTACCACGAAAACTATGGATTCGATAATATTCTAGATTATTTTATACCACCCCCTCGCCCCCTGCCCATAAGGGTGCTAGAAGTGTCTTACCCTCACGCGGTTTGTCTCCTGATACTAATTGATAAGTGTACCAAGTTTGGTGAAATTGCTCCAGTGGTTTAGGAGGAGATGTGTCATTTACACACCCACACCCACTCACCCACGCACACACACACACACACACATCAATTTTTATATATAGTAAGAGAAGAAGAAGAAGATAATATTTTTATATGTAGTTTTTCGATTAATTTTATATCTCACCCCCTTTAGTCCCCACTTGGACTTGCAAAAAATCCGGAGTAATACTATTCATCTCAGAGACCCTGAAATCTATGGATTCGAAACTGTTTTTAATTATTTCTATATCTCAACCCCCTTTGCTCCCCACCTAAAAGGGGGCTGGACTTTAAAAAATCTAGAGTATTACTTTTCAAATCAGCGACCCCGAAAACTATGAATTCGACACTATTCTAGATTATTATTGTAACTACCCCTCCCCCTGACCCTCTCCCTTAAGGGCGCTAGGGATGGCTTACCCCTCATAGTGATCGTCTCCCGATAGTAAGTAATACGTGTACCAAGTTTGGTTGAAATTGCTCCAGTGGTTTAGGAGGAGATGTGTCATTTACACACACACTTCCATTTCTAAATATAGTAATATTTTTATACTCATACTTCACCCCCTTTCCATCCCCGCCCAAAGAAGTCCTATGAGTGCCTTGCACAACAGTATATTTTTTCCAGATATAAGTCTTATTTGTACTAATTTTGGTTGGCAGCTATGCCCAAACGTACATACAAAATCTCACTGCTCTAGAATCCTGGAGCTGACGTTGCCATGGTTACGGCAGTTCATTTCTTTATCCGATTCCTAGAGCAGGGGTAGTGTGGTGCCAATATCTCCGTAACGGTTGGTTTTAGGGCCTTAAAACATGGTTTTCGGGCCCATCGAGTTTTGTTCTTTGCGTCAAGAGGATTAAAATGAGCTTTGTCTCGTCCTTATACGACAAATTCGATATTTTGCCTATAATAGTATAAAACCGTTGTGGTTTTCCTATAAAACCCCCGTCTTTTCGAAGATTTTAAAATGATATGCACATCGAAACCTTCCGCGGGGTGAGTATACTCTAAATATGAAGTTTGGTTGAGATCTATCCAGCCGTTTCGACGTGATGGTGGAACGAACAAACAAACAAACAAACAAACAAACAAACAGACAAACAGACACGAACAACTTTATTTATAAGATGTAATGGACTGTGAGGGGAAGGAGGATAGGACGAGCCCCTGCTTTACATCCTTCTGCTTTCAATATCAACAGCCAGTATGCAAAACAGTTTTAAGAAAACTGCTGAATATTGAAAGACATGGAATTTGAAAATCAATATCAAGAAAATAAAAGTAATGGTTTGTAACAGAGGAAATAAATGAAAGAGAAACGAAAGGCGCTGGTGGTTAGAAGGTGTAGAATTAGAAGTTTTCAATAAATTAGAATATTTAGGAATTATTGAGCCTCCGTGGCTCAGACGGCAGCGCGTCGGCCTCTTACCGTTGGATACCGTGGTTCAAATCCCGGTCACTCCATGTGAGATTTGTGCTGGACAAAGCGGAGGCGGGACAGGTTTTTCTCCGGGTACTCCGGTTTTCCCTGTCATCTCTCATTCCAGCAACACTCTCCATTCTCATTTTCATAGCATCTATCACTCATTAATATAAATCACTTTGGGAGTGGCGACCCCATCGTAATAACAGCCTATATTTGATTCATTCATTACATCTCTGACCCGGTCAAAGACTGGAAAGCAGGTTGTAGGTTTTCATTTCCATTTAGGAATTATAATAACATCGAATGGGATGTGGAAGGAACAAATAAGACGTGCCAAAATGAAAGGATTGGTCGCCTTATCAACCACGTCTTTAGAGGGGAAGAAGCCAAACATAGAATACACAAAATTATTTTAAATGCGCTTGTGATATCAAGTAGAAAATGGGGTATCGAAGTAGACAAAAGAGAATTAGATGTAATAAGTAATAAATTCTGTAAAATAATAATGGGTCTACCATAATGTACAGAAAATAGTGGAGCTAGAAGACTATACGAAGATATCAGCATCCAAGCAGATATAACTAGGAAAGTAAAATATTGGTTAAGATTAAAACGGGGAGATGGGAGGGAAATATTGAACCTAGCATACCAACACCGGATGAAACACCTAGGTGATGATTATTGGCTGACGAAAGTGAAAAGCATGCTAGGCAGAATAGGAATGGGAGAATACTGGGATAAAGAGGTGCACAGTAAAGAGAAGAGGTTCATCAAGAAAGTAACGGGAGATAGTGGGTTCGAACCCCACTGTCGGCATCCCTGAAGATGGTTTTTCGTGGTTTCCCATTTTCACACCAGGCAAATGCTGGAGCTGTATCTTAATTAAGGCAACGGCCTCTTCCTTCCCATTCCTAGGCCTTTCCTGTCCCATCGTCATCATAACACCTATCTGTGTCAGCGTGACGTAAAGCAACTAGCCAAAAAAAAAAAAAGTAATGATCAGAGTGAAGGATATTGAGAAGCAGATGATTATGGCAGAATGTGGGACTAAAAGAACATCATCAGAAATATGTCAATAACGAAAGAAGACTCCCAAATAGAGAACTAAGAGGTGTGGTGTGTTGGAAAATTTGGATTTATAAAAATAAGGGGCTGAGGAAGAAAATGAAAATCATTGTTTACTCTGTGGAGAAATAATGGAAGAAGCTCATGTATTGAGAGTATGTACGGTAACTGACGCACTTCGAACTAAATATTTTGGTGGCGAATGAAAAAAACGAAAACCTACAATCTGTTTTCCAGTCAATGACCGGGTCAGGGATGTAATGAATGAAACATATATATAGGCTGTTATTACAATGGGGTCACCACTCCCAAGGTGATTTATTATTAATGAGTGATAAATGCTATGAAATGATAATGGAGAGTGTTGCTGGAATGAAAGACGACAGGGAAAACCGGAGTACCCAGAGAAAAACCTGTCCCACCTCCGTTTTGTCCAGCACAAATCTCACATGGAGTGACCGCGATTTGAACCACGGTATCCAGCGGTGAGAGGCCGACGCGCTGCCGTCTGAGCCACGGAGGCTCTCTTGGTGGTGAATAGAAATCAAAAATAGAAGGAGAGAAAGAATTCTATACAATTGCTAAATTGTTAAACAAAGAATGGATCACATCAAGACGAATAGCAAATTCTTTTGTATTTTAAGAAATATGTGGCAAAAGTAAATTAAAAGAGATTAGCAGTAACTAAAGGTATGAAAGGAAACCAAGAGCAAAGTCAACGTTTAGAATGCTGGTTGTATTGTTGTTGTCACTGTTAATGTGTTAAATTGCATGCGAATCTGCTTAGCTTGCAGTAGATGAACTGTGTCTTCCTCAGCTGCTGGAATTCCGTAGCTGTAGGTCGAGAATCCACGGTGTCTGTTGTAAGCTAAGGAGAAATCTGTTCGGACTCATAACAAACAAATACTTACCGAGTTCGATAGCTGCAGTCGCTTAAATGCGGCCAGTATCCAGTAATCGGGAGATAGTGGGTTCGAACCCCACTGTCGGAAGCCCTGAAGATGGTTTTCCGTGGTTTCCCATTTTCACACCAGACAAATGCTGGGGCTGAACCTTAATTAAGGCCACGGCCGCTTCTTTCCCATTCCTAGGCCTTTCCCATCCCATCGTCGCCATAAGACATATCTGTGTCGGTGCGACGTAAAGCAAATAGCCAAACAAACAAAAAAAAACACAAACAAATACTCGCGCAAATTGATAATAAAGGTAAGATACATGTTGTCCTAGGCAATAAAACCCTGTTAATGCCTAGGACAAAAATAAATAGTTGTCTTTTTTTTAAACTACAACTTACATATTAGGTGGAAAGAGTAAAGTGTAAGTATAATGTTTAAGGCGGTAGTAGTAGATACATTTAAATGTAATAAGAAAAGGATACTGACTGCTGTCATTTCTTGATGGATGCAGTACTTTTGCATCCATCTCTTGGCACAGGCCAGAGTAAAGTGTAGCTTCCACCGAAGTCCCAGTCAACATCCATAGCTGTGACAATATGGAAGTTGCTGGGGTATGGGTAGTGCTGAGTAATGACATTCGGAGCACGACTAGTGCATCTGAGTGTTATGAAAGGTGCTGCTCATAGGGTCAGTCGTGCTGCAATAGTACTTTCTGACCCAGTGAGGAAAGCAATGGCAAACTACCTCACTCCTCATCTTGCCTAGTACGCCTCATTTTGGTGCTGCCATTGGTTTTTGGGGTTTCCTTATAACCGCATAACCTTTGGTGGTGCTATTTGAGGATCCAACCAGCCTATGGGCTGATGACCTAACAGACAGAAGAAAAGGATGCGTGTATCAGAATAATATGAATTGCAATAAATGATTACTCTCTCTCCAGTTCCAGGAGATGGGAGTATTCTGTTCTATTCTAACTGACAAAGTCCACGAAGGGCATGAAAATGAAAGACTGTCTATGCCTCGACACCTAATACCGTCGGGGTCTGAAAAGAAGAATTGACCAAGGAAGTTCGGATAGGATAGAGGAAAGTGAGGAGCCCGGCACAAGTAAGTGGAAGCAATATCTGGACTCAGCTAAGGGTTCCATGGTCGCCAACGCACGCTTCCTATCTAAGAGCCCTTGAGGCAACTTCTAGTCACCTCTTAACACAGACAGGGGATAGCGTGTGTGTTATTTTACCGCCCCCCACCCAGAGAGGGCTCTACTGTCTGCAGCCCTGAAGATGGTTTTCCGTGGTTTCCCATTTATACACCAGTCAAATGCCGCGGCTGTACCTTAATTAAGGCCATGGACACTTCCTTCCCACTCCTGTCTCTTTCCTATTCCATCGTCGCCATAAGATCGGTGGGACGTAAAATGAATTGTTTGTTCCTAAGCACGTGTACCGTATAGCTTTGGAAAATGTGTTTTCCAATGGGTCAAAAATGTTAACGTTTGCGTTCTTATGCTGTTTGGCTTCTGAGCTACAATTCCGAAAATCTCCTCCATCCAGTTCGACCTTATCCAAGAACTTTGTGAATTCTCGTTTTTTCCTGATCTTAGATTCTCTGTTGCCAAGTTTTACGTTTCCAGACTGGACACTGAACGGATAAATTTAAATAGTACCTTGGTGAATGGATCCGATCAAACGGACCAGATACAAAGGCCGTAGCGGCCATAAAATACATCGAGGTAGTTTTCAAAACCTCCCAGAATATATATAACAAAATGTGCTTTTCTATAAATGCCAAAATTCATAATTACAACAGTGTCGTTAGACGGTACCTCTCTATGCGTCAGAATGCCCTAACCTCTCCCAGAAATGTGCGTTCGCTAAATTAGAGCAAAAAGAGAGAAAAATTCTCCACAAGGTGCTTGGTCCAAACTACAAAACCGAGATCTACACAAGAAAATCCAGACAAGAAATCTATTCTAGAAAAGATCACGGACACAATGCGCAAACACAGGGATCACTTCTACGGTCACTTACGACGGATGGACGACTCTCGATGGACAAAACGCATTTTTAACCATGTTAACTCAAAAACAAAAACAGCAATTCCCTGGTACATTAACGTCAAGAAAGACATCGAAGAAATGGAAGACACGCACAAACGAGACCTTTTCAGAACAAGCATCGCGACTTTTGGGACTTTCCGGGATGAGAAGTGGCCAACTGGTGCAAAGTGGTCGGATGAAATACGTGCTTGAAAACCTATAGGATCAAATGAAAATGGAATAAACGCCACAATGTATATTTAAACGAATCGTAGTCCCTAGTTTGGCCTATTAGCGAATAATAAATAACAAGAGAAGAGTGACATTAGAAGATACAAAGCACACTTTGGCTAACAGCAGTCGGTTATTGTAATTATGCTCTTGATTACTGACTTGGGAGAAGCCAACACAATACCACGAGCATTGAGGCAATAACTATCAAACATCAACTTCGATGAGCCGGCCTTGTCGGCTGCATGCCTAACACACGCCTTCAAAAGCAAGTGTTGCATTCTCAGCTGAAGAATGGAGAACGTTTTCAGGGACGACATCAAAAGGGACACAGAGACGTTTAAAAGTCGAATATGTTAAACTGATAAAGCACCTGAGAGGATGTAGCGTCCGACTGGCCGATGTGGCAACGTATCACACTATTTCCTTACGGTTAGTGATATTACGGCATCTTAAGCCTAGCTTTCCTTCGCTCATTCCCAAATATTTTCTCCCTCATTATTCGAGTTCCTACCCTGTGAACCGTGTGACCTTGCCGCGGTGGAGAGGCCTGCGCGTCCCAATGAAACAGATAGCCGATCCGTAGGTGCAATAATAATATTATTTGGTTTACGTCCCACTAACAACATTTAGGGTTGTCGGACATGCCAATGTGACGGAATTTAATCCCGCAGGAATATTTTTACGTGCCAGTAAATCTGGTGACACGAGACTGACGTATTTTAACAGCTTCAAATACCACCGGACTGAGCCAGGTTCGAACCTGCCAAGTTGGGGTCAGAAAGCCAGCGCCTCAACCGTTTGAGCCACTCAACCCGGCAGGTGCAACCGTATAAGATGAGTACTTGACGAGAGACCGGACTAATGAATGGTTCATCGATAGGGGGGTAGCAGCCTTTCGGAAGTTGCAAGGACGACAGTCTGGATAATTGACTGATACGGCCATTCAATAATATTTAACTTGGCTTAGCTCTGTTGATACTGCTACACAACTGAAAGTAACGGGAAACGACAGCCGTAACTAACTACCGAGGACATGCAGCTCTCTTATTATGAATGATGTATTGATGATGGCTTCCTCCAGGTTAAAATATTCTGGAGGTACAGAAGTCCCTCATTCAGATCTTCGGGTAGGGACTACACGGGAGGGGGCAATCATCAGGATGATGAACTCTGACATTCTGCGAGTCGGAGCGTGGAATGTTAGAAGTTTGAATAGGTGTGGTAAGTTAGAGAATTTGAAAAGGGTAATAGATAGACTAAAATTATAAGTAGTTGGTATAAGTGGAGTACGTTGGTAGGAAGAGCAGTTTTTGATTAGGCGACTACAGAATTATCACCACAAAATCAAACTGGGGAAATGCAGGAGTTGGTTTAATAATGAATAAGAAAATAGGGCAACCGGTAAGCTACTATGAGCAGCATAGTGAAAGAATTATTGTCATGATAGACACCAAGCCAATGCCCACCACAATAGTGCAGGTCTATATGCCTTACCAGTTCAGCAGATGATGGAATAATTGAAAGAATATATCAATAGATAGAAGATTTAATACAATATGTAAAAGGAGACGGAATCTAATCGTGATGGGAGAGTGGAATGCAGTGGTAGGCCAAGGAAAGGAAGGTAATACAGTACGGGAATTCGGACTGGGGCAAAGGAACGAAAGAGGAAGTCCTTAGGTTTAATTCTGCACAGATCATAATTTAGTCGTCGTCGTAATCTGTTTACACTCCAGGGTCGGTTTTTCCCTCGGACTCAGCGAGATATCCCACCTCGACCGCCTCAAGGGCAGTGTCCTGGAGCTTCAGACTCTGGGTCGGGGGAAACAACTGGGGAAGTTGACCAGTACCGCGCCCAGGCGGCCTCCCTTGCTATGCTGAACAGGGGCCTTGCAGGGGGATGGGAAGATTGGAAGGGATAGACAAGGAAGTGGGAAGGAAGCGGCTGTGGCCTTAAGTTAGGTGCCATCCCGGCATTTGCCTGGAGGAGAAGTGGGAAACCACGGAAGACCACTTCCAGGATGGCTGAGGTGGGAATCGAACCCACCTCTACTCAGTTGACCTTCCGAGGCTGAGTGGACCCCGTTCCAGCCCTCGTACCACTTTTCAAATTTCGTGACAGAGCCGGGAATTGAACTCGGACCTCCGCGGGTGGCAGCTAATCACACTAACCACTCCACCATAGAGGCGGGCTCATAATTTAGTCCTTGCTAATACTTCGTCCAAACACCACTAACGACGGCTGTATACGTGAATGGGACCTGGAGTCACAGGGAGATATCAAATAGATTTCACTGTGATTAGGCAGAGATTCATGAACCAGTTGTTGTATTGCTAGACCTTCCCAGGAGCTGGCGTGGACTCTGACCACAACTGGGTGGTCGTGAAATGTCATCTGAAGTTGAAGAAATTGAAGAAAGGACGGAATACAAGATATGGGATCTAGATAAGCCGAAAGAGTGCGAGGGTGTGCTTCAAAGAATATGTTCCACAAGCATTAAATGAAAAGTCTGAAGGAAACACAATAGATGGAAGAGTGGACAGTCGCGAAAAATGAAAAGTTAGAATCAGTGGATAACTCGGGAGATATTAGACCTACCGAGCTCGATAGCTGCAGTCGCTTAAGTGCGGCCACTATCCAGTATTCGGGAGATAGTAGGTTCGAACCCCACAGTCGGCAGCCCTGAAGATGGTTTTCCGTGGTTTCCCATTTTCACACCAGGCAAAGGCTGTACCTTATATAGGGCCACGGACGCTTCCTTCTCATCCTTAGGCCTTTCCTGTCCCATCGTCGCCATAAGACCTATCTGTGCCGGTGCGACGTAAAACAAATAGCAAAATAAAAAGATATTAGACCTGATTGGTGAACGATGGAAATACAAGAATGCAAAAAGTGAGGACAGAAGAGAATACAGGAGATTAAAGAATGAAGTAGAGAGAAAGTGCAGGATAGCTCAGAAATAATTGCTGGAAGAGAGTGCAAGGATGTTGAAGGTTATGTGGTTGTAGCAAAGGTAGACGCTGCTTTCAAGAAAATCAAGGAACCTTTTGAGAACGAAAAACTAGGTGTATATCGAAAACCACTTCTAGGGAAAGAAAACAAGGCAGAAAGATGACAGGAACATATTCAACAATTGTATCAAAGGAAAGAAGTAGATGATAAAATTCTGGAACAGGAAGAGGCTGTTGATTCCGATGAAATGGGAGATCCAATTTTGAGGTCAGAATTCGAATTAGTTTGAGAGATCTAAATAGAAACAAGGTACCTGGAATTAATGGTATACCCTCAGAATTACTGACCGCACCAGGTGAAACGAGCATGGCGAGGTCATTCCACTTGCTGTGTAAGAAGTATGATACAGGAGAAATGTCATCCGATTTTAGATATAATTTATTCCTGTTCCCAAGAAAGCAGGTGCTGACAAGTGTGAAAACTACCGCACCATTAGTTCTGTACCTCACGCCTGCAAATTTTTAACATGTATTATTTAGAGAAGAATGGAAAGAAACGTTTAAACTGAGCTGGGAGAAAACCAATTTGGCTTCAGAATAATGTGGGAATACTTGAAGCAATCCTTTACGTATGATCATGGAGGATTGAATTAAAAAGGTCAAGCCTATTTATTACACGGCATTCGTAGATCTAAAAAAAAATCAATAACGTCAATTGGACCAAGCTATTTGAGATTCTAAAGGAGATCGAGATCTTATTCCGAGAAAGAAGAATTGTCTACAATCTGCAAAATAATCAGTTTGCAGTGATAAGAATCGAGAGCTATGAAAAATAAACAGCAATCTAGAGAGGAGTGTGGCAATGCTGCAGTTTGCCCCCCCCCCCCAACTTTCAGTGTTTATACAAAACAGGCGGCAAGGGAAATCAAAGAGAAATTTAGAAAAGAAATCCCAATCCAAGGAGAGGAAATAAAAACTCTGAGATTTGCCTAATCTGGAGAGAAGAACGATCACAAGGTGAAAATAAATAAAAAATAAAATAAATAAATAAATAAATAAATAAATAAATAAACCCAAAGCAAAAGTAATGGAGTGCAGTCAAATGAAGTCAAGTGATGCAGGAAATATTAGATTAGGAAATGAAGGAAGTAGATGAATATTGTCACTAGGGTAGCAGAAAAACTAATGATGGCTGAAGTAAGGAGGACATAAAATGCATACTAGCAAAAGCAAGGAAGACCTTTCTTAAGAAAAGAAATTTGTTCACTTCAAAAATTGATATAGGAATTAGGAAGACCTTTTTGAAGACTTTCACCTGGAAGATAACTAGCTCAAAAAGAAAGAGAATAGATTTTTTCTGAAATGTGGTATTACAGAAAAATGTTCTTTTTTAACTGGCTTTAGGTTGACCGACACAGATAGCTCTTACAGCGCCCATGGGATAGGAAAGGGTTAGGCATGGAAAGAAAGTGTCCGTGGCCATAATTAAGGCACAGCCCCAGCATTTGCCTGGTGTGTGAAAGGAAAGCCACGGAAAACCATCTTCGGGGCTGCCGACAGTGGGTTTGGAAACCACTATCTCTCGAATGCAAAATCATAGCTGCGCGGCCCTAAACGCACGGCCAACGCGCTCGGTACAGAAGAACGCTGAAGATGAGATAGGTAGATAGAATCACGAATGAAGAGATACTGAAACGAATTGGTGAGGAGAACGGTTTGACGAAATTTAACCAGAAGAAGAGATGAAAAAAATGAAATGGCGTATGGCTTTTAGTGCCGGGAGTGTCCGAGGACATGTTCGGCTCGCCATGTGGAGGTCTTTTGATTTGACTCCCGTAGGCGACCTGCGCGCCGTGATGAGGATGAATTGATGAAGACGACACATACACCCAGCCCCCGTGCCAGCGAAATTAACCAATGATGGTTAAAATTTCCGACCCTGCCGGGAATCGAACCCGGGTCACCTGGGACCAGAGGCCAGCACGCTAACCATTTAGCCATGGAGCTAGACAGAAGAAAAGATAGAATGACAGGACACATCTTAAGATACCCAGGACTGGTTTAGTTGTTCTTTGAAGGAAGAGTAGGTGGTAAATAAGAGGTAGACCAATGTATGAATGTAACAAATAGATTAGAGTAGATGTAAGATTTAATAGTTATGTATTGATGGAAAGCTTAACAAAGGATAGGGTGGCATGGAGGGCAGCATCAAACCAGTTGATGGGCTGATGACGCAAATAATATAATATTCTCGTTATCGTTACCATTTCAACTGAACAAGATTTCCATATTAGCGATTATTGCCGTTGATAGGCTTAGTCAAAAAATCTAAATTTATGGATATCTGCGTTACCGTAACTTTTATGTTCAAAATGAATGAATATGAAGAAAACCCAAAATAGCATTTCGATACAGCTAATAAAATGGATAAAGTCAACATTTCCTGTTTTGGCTCCCTTAATATTAAGTGACTGATAAAATTTTTAGATCCTAGTGCGTAATTCGACTATCCCTGACCATAAATACCGAGTTTCCAGAAAATATGTTTAACCATTTTCTAGGGACGTGACAACTACGAACAGACAGGCGAAAATTAATTAGAATTTACTGTCAATGTTGTATACTTAATTCGAGGTAACAACGAAGTGTGAGGCATAAATTTGAAGTGCATGCATAAAATTATACTTTTATTTATTATTATTATTATTGTCCGCCTCTGTGGTGTAGTGGTTAGCGTGATTAGCTGCCACCCCCGAAGGCCCGGGTTCGATTCCCGGCTCTGCCACGAAATTTGAAAAGTGGTACGAGGGCTGGAACGGGGTCCACTCAGCCTCGGGAGGTCAACTGAGCAGAAGTGGGTTCGATTCCCACCTCAGCCATCCTGGAAGTGGTTTTCCGTGGTTTCCCACTTCTCCTCCAGGCGAATGCCGGGATGGTACCTAACTTAAGGCCACGGCCGCTTCCTTCCCTCTTCCTTGCCTATCCCTTCCAATCTTCCCATCCCTCCACAAGGCCCCTGTTCAGCATAGCAGGTGAGGCCGCCTGGGCGAGGTACTGGTCATACTCCCCAGTTGTATCCCCGGACCAAGAGTCTGCAGCTCCAGGACACTGCCCTTGAGGCGGTAGAGGTAGGATCCCTCGCTAAGTCCGAGGGAAAAACCGAACCTGGAGGGTAAACAGATGATGATGATGATGACGATTATTATTATTATTATTATTATTATTATTATTATTATTATTATTATTATTATTATTATTATTATTATTATTACGGAATTTCCGTGGTTCACAGAGGAATAGGAAGCGCCTGGGTTGAATGGCTAGACAAGGGATTACTTAAAGCAACTTTCAGCATAACAAATTTGGATTTTTTTTCTTCCTTTCTTAAAATTGAGAGAGATAGAAAATCTAATAGACTAACAGAACAACTGAAAAGGTTAATAACGAGCTCATCAGCTCTAACAATATCTTGGCCTTAGAAGTCCTGAATCAGGTACAAAAACTTGGGATAAGTACCTAGTCGTTAAATTACATAGAAAAAACCATAATTGCTCCTGACAGGTACAATTTTTTGAAAGAGCAAGGTTTGCTCCGAGCAGGTACACTTCACAGGAATCTGAGCTCCAAAATAGAAGAGTCTAGCCTCGAAGAGGCGATCAGTTTCATTTAACACACTACAATTACACTAGACAACCCATCGAGTGACTGCACTTTAAAGTGTTCATACACGGTTGCCCCAGGGTGGGCTTATCCATAGCTCAATAATAATATTAGCCACGGTTCCAAAAGGGAACTAATACGAAGAAAGAGTTACCCTATGAATAAACAGGGGCATAAATATCCATTCTGCACGACCTCTACAGTAAAAAAGAAAAGGTTGCACATAACCGGCCATTAACAAAAGGCAAGGATGCGAAACACCAAGCACTCCTTATAGAAATTTCTGGCAACCTAAGTGGGCTTAAGGCCCAATGACACCGAAGCTAATTCCATACTAAAAAGGGTGACTAAAGAAGGAACATTTAAAGCCGAGACAAGACTTTAGTCGCCCAATTGAAAGGTGGAACGGGAAACGCCAGAGGGTCACCACTCGCGTTCCCTTACATTACATATTTCCCAGTAGGGAAAAGAACTAGAGTCCTCAAACTTCGCCGAAAATCCTACATATAAACCACTAAATTACAGAATTGCATAAGAAACGGCTGAAACCTTCCCCTCAAATTACCCGCAGGCGCTATCACGTGTTTAGGTAAATTCTGCCATTACCTTGTATCGCCGGATCATCCTTAAGCAGGCCGCGCCTCTGTCTCCCTATGTAGTAGAGATGGGACAAATGGTTACTTTCCAGTATCATTTTCCTGTGTATCCAGTACACTGTAGTATTAGGTTGGAGTTTTAGGGTATAAAAGTAACTAATACAAGTTGGAGGTCAACTTTTGGAAGAAACATTCCTTATATCTGTTGTCTCTTGTAGCCCCTATTTCTGTTTAGCGTATGGCATACAAATACATTATTACAAATGAACAACAACAATCAATGAATCAAACTACAAACAAACATCTAGATCTTGTATATACTCAATACATTTTGATGTTGCTAACAAGAAGTCTTCATATGGCCCTCCATATGCTCTGATACTGCATTCCTCCCTGATATGTTTAATAGTTTGTCACGGTGCACCACAGTCGCATACCGGTGAGGACAGCATTCGTCATTTAAAAAGTGAATCCCCACATCTTCCGTGTCCCGTCCTGAGTCGGTTGAGCATTGACCGTACCTTGCGAGGTTGATCAAACCCTGGAAGTGTCTTATCGATGTATGGCATTTCCAGGCATGTAGCTGGAGCATTTTGCATCCATTCTTCCCTCCAGGAATGGGTGATGTTGAATCCGATGTGACTGATGTCGGCTGCAAGAGGTGGATGTCTCGAACGGAGTCGTTTGATTTTGAGGTCCGAGATGTCAGAGTGTATCGGTAGTCCAGGGTTCGCTAGGAACTTGTTGTATTCTCTGATCAAAACTACTTTCCTTCGCAGGTTATGGGGTGGCATGTTACTTAGGACAGGCAGCCAGATGGTGAGAATAGACCTGATTGTTCCTATAATAATGCGCATAGTACTATTAAGTTGGACGTCAACTTTGTTAGTATGGGCGCTGTTCAACCATACTGGTGCGGAGTGCTTCACCCCAGAGTACACCAAGCTCAACGCAGACGTCCGCAGAGTTGCGCCCCTAATCTCACCTTAGTAAGTACTTATAAATAGCTATACTACATCTTCATCACGCTTTCTTCTCTCCCACTGTCCGTTTCGCCAGCTCGTCACTCACATTCTTAACCATTCGTAGAAAAATGTTTGCAATGACCCATTTATATTCCCAGAACCAACACTTCGAAACCTTCATTTATAAAAAGCGCCATGGCTGCTAGGTAGCTATGTGGATTCTTAGATGTCCAAGGATCTGTAGTTAAACAGACACTAGGACCAGAATTTATAAACTGAATGAGGTATCATATACACTTCAAATGCCGCCAGAATGGGTCTTGAGGAAATAGCTTATCAGGCAAGACATAACCAGAGTTTAACCAAGTACTGCCTTATTATTATTTGTTTTACGTGGCACCGACACATACTGATCTTACGATGACGATGGGATAGGATAGGACAGGACTAGGACGGAAGCAACCGTGGCCTTAACTGAGGAAGAGTCCCAGCATTCGCCTTGTGTGAACATGGGAAACTACCGAAAACCATCTTAAGGACTGCCGACAGTGGGTTTCGGATCCACCATCTCCCGAATACAAGCTAACAGCTACGAAACACAAACCGTGTAGCAAACTCGCTCTGTAAATCCAGTATAAAGGCTCCACAATCGTCTTTCGTCATATACAGAAGGTTGTGGATATATGGTAAACAACAGTGTAAGCGGTTTGTCCAGCGTCTTATTTTCTTTTCTTTTTTCCTGTATATCACTCCTCTTTTGAACTGATAAAAATTATGATAGCAGATTTTGCTGTACTGCCTCACAGGTTACAATCAATGACGAAATTTCAGGACGCACAGATTCACGTGATGGGACTTGCGATAGCTTTTCAGGACCTGATATTTGAGTACCATGTGAGTAGATAAAGTCACGGGTTCGGCCGCCTCCACCTTCAACGGCCCTCCGCAGAGGCCTCCTCCACCAGCTCCTCCACAGGCCCTCTGCAGAGGCCTCCTCCTCCCGCGGGAAATTTGAATTTTGGCGCGAGATTTGAATTTGTAAACAAAGCCATGTGCTTTTGACAGCTGTCATCCGACAGCAACGCATCGCTAACATCAGTGCTGCCATATCGACGGGCCTCAATGCTGCCAACTAAACCTTACGAGCGCGAGATTTGAATTGGTAAACAAGCCACGTGCTTTTTGACAGCTGTCATCCGACAACAACGCATCGCTAACCTCAGTGCTGCCAACTAAACCTTACTAGCGCGAGATTTGAATTGGTAAACAAAGCCACGCGCTTTTTTTGACAGCTGCCTTCCGCCATCTCGCATCGCTAACCTCAGTGCTGCTACCTTAACGCCACAAAACCTCAACAACAACGCATCGCTAACCTCAGTGCTGCCCTCTTTATGGTACTAAACCTTATCGTGGTGGTGGTGGACAATTTCCACGCGCTTTTTTTTTTACAGCTGTCATCCGCAATCTTGCATCGCAAACCTCAGTGCTGCACTCTTTAGCTACTACCTTTGAAATGTGGTGGCGGCAATTTGAAAAATTCCACGTGCTTTTTTGACAGCAGCCATCTTTAATAAACAGAGCATCGTGGTGCCATCTCTAGCTACTACCTTTGAAATGTGGTGGCGGCAATTTGAAAAATTATATGTGCTTTTTTGACAAGCTGCCATCTTTAATCAACAGAGCACCGTGCTGCTATCTTTATCGTAGTAGCGGGCAATTTCCACGTGACAGCTGTCATCCGCCATCTTGCATCGCTAACCTTAGTGCTGCCATCTTTAGCTACTACCTTTGAAATGTGGTGGCGGATAATTTAAAAAATTCTACAGCAGCCATCTTTAATCATCAGAACACCGTGCTGCTATCTTTAGGTACATAGCTTTGAAATGTGGTGGCGGCAATTTCTACGTGATTTTTGACAACCTGCTATCTTTAATTAACAGAGCAAACAAAGCCACGTGCTTTTCTGACAGCTGTCATCCGCCATCTTACATCGCTTACCTCGGTGCTACTATCTTTAGCTACTACTTTTGAAATGTGGTGGCGGACAATTTAAAATATTCTATGTGTTTTACAAACCTACGTGCTTTTTGACAGCTAACAAGCTGACCGCAGCCATCTTTAATCAACAGAGCACCGTGCTGCTATCTTTAGGTACTACCTTTGAAATGTGGTGGAAAGCAATTTGAAACATTCTACGTGCTCTTGTTTGGAAAGAAACCCACATGCTTTTTTGACAGCTGACAAACGACCTTCTTTAATCAACAGAGCACCGTACTGCTATCTTTACGGCTACTACCTCGCTTATTAGCGCTTAGAGGCTACTACACAAGATGGCGGTGGCTGTTATAGCCTCCTCTACCTCCACCACCTCCTCCTCCTCCTCCTCTGTTAAGGCATAGCTTTATCGAACAATTTTAAACATGCATCGCGATAGCTAGAGTGAGCATGTGCTGCAGTGATGACGTCATTGTGCATGTTTAGACTTGATTGTTTTCTTAGGAGTAAGTAGGTGTAAGGAATGCAATAAGTACAACATTTTGAATGCGATCAAATATTTATTTACAATGTACTACAACAGTGTTCGTTTTGCTGCTGATAAGTTTGGTATGCTTCTTAACAACGTTTTGCGGTATGCTTCTGAAATGCCTCCTGCAACATTCAAATGAAACAAAACACTTAGAAATATAAGCACCGATTGTATTTATAGACTGCTCTTATCATGAAGAATCCAAAAAAGAATCTCCAGTTGATATTCGTTTAGAATTTGAAACATCCGAAAACATTCCTGCTGACATAGCAGCCTATTGTCTTATATAAGTCATGTTACTTACCATCCGCTAACGAATATTGTTACCGAACTATAAATAAGGATAGCTCTTTATCATCAACATTAGTGTGTGCTTCGACATCGTACGCTATGGAACAAAACTGTAAATGTACATGCTGTTTGCATGCTCATACGCAACATCTTATTTATCTTACACTAGTAAGTGAGGCTATTAAGATGTTCCATAAACATAGAACCTCGATGCCAAAACATCTTATTCAATACTTACCGCCAGGATTTTTATCTACGTACGCTGCCTCTTACGTACATAATTTTTGGGACATCCTTCCTCTACACAGTAAGATGTCGATCGATGTAACTTTATGCAGAACCTGTCAACGACATTACAAGCATAGAGGAGAAAATGTTGATGATGATTGGGATGGACAGTGTATTGTAGAGTTCCCGTCTGAAATAGTCTACCGGCGCCAATCGGAGAGCTGCGTGTTCGGTTCTTAAAAAATTGATCGGGCTAAAATAAATTTAAAATCTCAGGAAAAAATAAATACCATGGGCATATGAACGGGAAACAGTATCATATTTCCGAAATAAAATACAAAATAAAGGGGTAAGATGGATTTATTGACTAATAAAACATTATTGAAATTCGAGATAAACAAAAAATAATTAAAATATGGCTCAAATAAATGCCAAAAAAAATTAATATGTGCCGAGCACATAATTAACATAAATTTACAACAATTTACAAAGGACGGGCAATGTCCCGTTTCAAAATGAAAACATTTACAAAATAAACGCAACGACCTGGGGAAGAAATTCACACTTCGCTTCGACTTACGCAGTTAAATTCATTTTAACGCATCCTGACGGATATCATATAAATTATAATTACAGGATATACCGCGACAGAATAAAATTATGCTAAATCCGATCCATAATAAAACTATATATATACATCACTTATCATCAAATCAATATTTCAGGGACCTTAGCTTACATCTACACTGAATTTACTTAACAGACCGTTCTGTTATAAATTGGATGGCTTAGAAGCCTGCTTCCCAATAGAATGAGTTTCGGACTCATATTTAAGAACAAATCTTTTCAACGCTGGCCATGACATAAACAACAACAATCCAAGTAACACAAATTAATACAAAAAAACACTCTCGGAGAAACCTGTAATGACATGCAATAAAAAAAATATATCATCTGTGTATTCAATATCTGAAATATAAACAATAAGATACTAGACTCCTTCATATAAAAAGAACACCGAACTCCAGGCTCAGCTATCCGTCTGTTGATCTTTCACTAGCACGCTGTAATATAAATCACGGAACACTTCTAATGCTCCAGCTATGAAACATCTTACTTCGCCAGAAAAGACTCTAACTAATTGGTTTGGTAAATCTTGCCTGAGAAATTCTAATATGTTTGAAAACATAAATTACGCTGCCATTCACTTATCGGTTCATTTAATTAATACGAGGCCTCGAACTCCAATTAAAGCACAATACACATTCCTATGGCCTTAACTACATATTCCAATATAACACGGCTTGCAGATATGATACTCAACACATCTGGCCTAACACTTTGGGGTCCGTGAGTTCGATTCTCACAATCATAATGAACACTTGAGGCAAATCAAACCTCTCTCTTTCCATGCAGCTGACACCATTATATCTTTCCGATATTCACACATAGTAATCTCAGTTACAGGCTAATCTTGCCTTTTTCTCGTAAAAACATAACTCAATACCAATTAGCTAGTTCTCTCTGCGGATCTAGAAGATATTAGTTCGACGGTGCACTTATACGTTGGTCATCACTGCCATGTATTCCTATAAACGTGCTACATGCAGGAAAAAAAAATACCTTGCTAAATTTTATTCCCAGACCAAACTTTAGGCTGTGTAGCCTTCATACTAAAAGAGTCTACATCTTGTACCAAAATGGAATACACAGTTACCTTTAGACATATATATCCTCATCTACACCTAATCATTTCCCTCTTTCCCATCTTATAAAAAGGTAATAAAGTAAAATGTAAAAATCAGGGTTCCAAACATGCATTTCCCTGAAACATGACACTAATCTATAAAAATACAACATAGCTCAGTCACAACAAGACTGACATTTACATTTACATTACACTGGGATCGAATTAGCCTAATTCCTTCTATCTAAGCATGCCTATAATTAAAAATGAACTTAACTGGTAGCGTCTCAGTTTCTTCATGATTCCAGGCCACAGCGTCCAGCAAATTACGCCATTATTGCACCAAACTGCATGGCGTTATCAAATACTCTGCAAGTCTTTTCTTCTCTCTTCATTATGTAGAAATAGTGCTTCGCACACACCATTTAATTGTACCGATACGATAACGACGGTTCGTACAAGTTCTTCGCGAAACCGAACGCGTACCGGACACGGTATTTGCACAAATCGTACGGAAATATCGACAGTAACTATCGTTTTATTGATATAATCCCGTGTCACCACCGCACTTTGACATACGTGATACCTGATATTATTTATATAGCAAAGGTAATTGCTCTGTTAATATACTATGCACACTCGTAACTGCAATCTAACACTTGCATTCATGTAATGCATATTTTCAGAAAGGAAAACGTTTCAGCTTCACAAATTTACTACTCATATGTTCAAACTGGTCACTTAAAAAAAAGTTACTTTCCTATACCACTGGCTTAATATCAAAAACACCGACCCGCGCGGTTCACACTTCAAAAGCAGAGTGACTTTCCATGTCCAGAGGCTACTATATACACCAAGCTCCAGGTATTAGTCATGTCTTAGGGGATTCCACTGACGCGATGACGTTACTGCTCACCCACTACTCTGCAAAGCGCTGATTCAATAAAAATATGTTAATTACTTTATTAATTCAAATTAAGTATTGCAACTGTCTACAGGTAGTTCTATTAATGTTTAACTGGCTTCTCTTTCATATTAAAACCGTGGAGTCGAGCTTTATAACAAATTGCCTGATAAAATAAAGAGTAGTGCAGCACTGTAAATTTAGAAGTTGGTAAGACTGACTTAATTTGTTTTGTAAATCCCTTCATTCTGCCATATCGCTTCCAGGGCTGTGATTGGTCCTTTTATAATCGGCCGCTCTCAAACACTCTCGTGCATCCCCGAGTGACTCATTCGGAGTACGCGACATATTCACTGTTGCTATGCTTAGATAAGAAGCTATTACTGATGTCACCCGATGACGGAATACTGCATTACGCAACTTCTAGGTCGCATCATGACTCCTACTTGTATTCAATGCACACTGTTACACCATATTATATAATTGATATTTGGGGCATATATGATATGGCACATTATGAATGAAATTTTTCTAGTACCTCATGGTGATGATGATTCAGAAAAGGAATAACAAGGTAAGAAGTGTATGATCTTCTTTGTAAAGCATAACATAGTATAATATATTTCTAAGTGTTTGGTTTAATTTGAATGTTGCAGGAGGCATTTCAGAAGCATACCGCAAAACGTTGTTAAGAAGCATACCAAACTTATCAGCAGCAAAACGAACACTGTTGTAGTACATTGTAAATAAATATTTGATCGCATTCAAAATGTTGTACTTATTGCATTCCTTACACCTACTTACTCCTAAGAAAACAATCAAGTCTAAACATGCACAATGACGTCATCACTGCAGCACATGCTCACTCTAGCTATCGCGAAGCATGTTTAAAATTGTTCGATAAAGCTATGCCTTAACAGAGGAGGAGGAGGTGGTGGAGGTAGAGGGGGCTATAACAGCCACCGCCATCTTGTGTAGTAGCCTCTAAGCGCTAATTAACGAGGTAGTAGCCGTAAAGATAGCAGTACGGTGCTCTGTTGATTAAAGAAGGTCGTTTGTCAGCTGTCAAAAAAGCATGTGGGTTTCTTTCCAAACAAGAGCACGTAGAATGTTTCAAATTGCTTTCCACCACATTTCAAAGGTAGTACCTAAAGATAGCAGCACGGTGCTCTGTTGATTAAAGATGGCTGCGGTCAGCTTGTTAGCTGTCAAAAAGCACGTAGGTTTGTAAAGCTCATAGAATATTTTAAATTGTCCGCCACCACATTTCAAAAGTTGTAGCTAAAGATAGTAGCACCGAGGTAAGCGATGTAAGATGGCGGATGACAGCTGTCAGAAAAGCACGTGGCTTTGTTTGCTCTGTTAATTAAAGATAGCAGGTTGTCAAAAAATCACGTAGAAATTGCCGCCACCACATTTCAAAGCTATGTACCTAAAGATAGCAGCACGGTGTTCTGATGATTAAAGATGGCTGCTGTAGAATTTTTTAAATTATCCGCCACCACATTTCAAAGGTAGTAGCTAAAGATGGCAGCACTAAGGTTAGCGATGCAAGATGGCGGATGACAGCTGTCACGTGGAAATTGCCCGCTACTACGATAAAGATAGCAGCACGGCGCTCTGTTGATTAAAGATGGCAGCTTGTCAAAAAAAGCACATGGAATTTTTCAAATTGCCGCCACCACATTTCAAAGGTAGTAGCTAAAGATGGCACCACGATGCTCTGTTGATTACAGATGGCTGCTGTCAAAAAAGCACGTGGAATTTTTCAAATTGCCGCCACCACATTTCAAAGGTAGTAGCTAAAGAGTGCAGCACTGAGGTTTGCGATGCAAGATGGCGGATGACAGCTGTAAAAAAAAAAGCGCGTGGAAATTGTCCACCACCATCACGATAAGGTTTAGTACCATAAAGAGGGCAGCACTGAGGTTAGCGATGCGTTGTTGTTGAGGTTTTGTGCCGTTAAGATAGCAGCACTGAGGTTAGCGATGCAAGATGGCGGATGGCAGCTGTCAAAAAAGCACCTGGCTTTGTTTACCGATTCAAATCTCGCGGTAGTAAGGTTTAGTTGGCAGCACTGAGGTTTAGGCCCGTCAAGATTGCAGCACTGAGGTTAGCGATGCGTTGTTGTCGGATGACAGCTATTTAAAAGCACGTGGCTTTGTGTACATATTCAAATCTCGCCGCAAAATTCAAATTTCCCGCGGGAGGAGGAGGCCTCTGCGGAGGGCCGGTGGAGTTGGAGGTGGCCGAACCCGTGACTTTATCTACTCATGTGCATTATCAGAACTATATGAACAGGTAGAATTTTTAATTTTTAAAATTATTACATCCACTCGCTCATTGTCCAAAACTCGGAGTGAAAGTCGAGATGCAAGGTGGGAAGACTACACGTAACTGTTCCGAGGAACTACGCTACTGTATGTATTACCACCAGTAAGCCTAATACAAAGCACTTGGAATAACCAAAGAATATCTGTAACCGACCTGCAAGTAACAGGATAGGAATATCAGTACTGCCACTTAATTGTTGCGAGCTGCTATGCTTCCTAATATCCGTTAGGCAATCAAAAACTTCATATCCTTCCCTTGGTTTTGCTGACACAGTCACTTTTGAATTAGGGTCTCCGAAGGAACATAATATTTCTGGAACAGCTTACTCTTATGGATTAGGATACAGTATCATGTTACGATATGTAACTCCCATCTCTACTCCCTAGGCCTCCGTCAAGTCGCACTCCCAAGCACTGGAACAATTCAGACCAGACGGCCCTTAAGTGCCCTGCTTTTTAGTTCCGTGGGGGAAGCATCCAGATTTAAGTGAACTACATTTTGCTGATAGGCTGAATTCCCATACACACCCCCACGTTTGACTGGCTAGAGAATATATTTAAAAGCATTTGATAGGAAGATTACAATAGAGGAGGAACCAGCTATAGTGTTGACAGCTTCGGTACATTAAAAAAAAAATCCTCGGAAAGAAAGGTTTACCAACTCCCAAAATAATCATTACTCTGTCCATTAGTTTGTTTTTAGTCCAGCAGATAGCATTAATACATAGATGGCACAGCCATCTCACCATTGATGAAGTAAGTTTTTCGGAGATTAAAAGTTCAATTCCTTTGGCATAGATGGCCGTAGAGAAGGCGCGCAGTTTAAATAGCTGAAGGAGGTGTACCCCTGTTATTATTAATATTATTAGTAGTAGTAGTATTTAAAATCATACAAATCGTTGAGTTCGATAATGCACAAAACGACACATTGTGTGTTCCTGCGGGTACCAGAGGTAGAACTCAGTGGACTGTATTGGGATGAATGTTACGTGTGTCCTCCTCACACAGTTTCCACCATACTTGAGAATTACAAAGGACTGTTCTTGTCAAGCCATTGCCATTTGAGGGAGCAGGAGTTAGAAGGTCGAACCCATGACCATACACAGCTTACGTGTATCTCATTCACCCGACACGGTTGAGTTGAAAGACGATGAGAAAAACAAAGGGCCTTCCTTGGTGGCCCTGCCTAGGGATTAGACAGTAGAATCAATACTATGCTATCCAAACCGTCCCTGAGGCCGAATCTAAGACCAGTGTTCTTTACAAGATGAGTATGTAAATGAAGGAATTCCACGACGTCCCGATTCTATAACCATCGGTATCGGAAAAGAACAAGAGTTGCCAAAGAAGGTCGGACACCACAGTTGAAAGCGTAAGTGTGGCGACTGACATTCTAACGGGTAAAACCGAGAAAAATCCGTTTCTTCCTAACATTAATCATCGGAGAAAGATTATGGTGGTAATGGATATTATTGTTTTAAGATAAAGTACAACCATTCTGTCATAAAATTAATCAGAGGAAAAGTGGAAAATTTCCGAACATTGAAAGAATGAAGCTGTCGGCAAAAGAAAGGGAAGAGCCTCGAAGGGCGTAAAAATAAGATACTCCCTCGCAAATCGAATACCATCGGCGTAGGAAGTGAATAAGTATTGACGAAAGTTCAGATTAGGAAGACGCATGGAACAAGTAATTGGAAGCAATACCAGACTCAATAAGAGGTTCCATAACCGCCAAACCACTCTCCCACGTTGAGAGCCGCCCTTGGGGAATACTCCATTCAGTCACCTCTTACGACAGGTAAGCAGATGCATTTTACTACATCACCCATAAGGTGTACTTTCACTATTACTACACGCGTCTCATAAGATGTACGTTTTTGAAGGGAGTAGGGGGCGACTGGAAATATGCTGCTCTTCTACAAATTCAAGGTTCTCTAATATGAGCTATCCTGAATTCGGTTGCATCGAGTTTTTATCACAGTTAACCATAAATTAGATAATATAAAAACGGTTAGTATTACACGGTAATGAGCATCAATCACCCGCCAGGCTCCTCGCTTTCATCTTTCCTATTTGATTTCTCATTGTTACTTCTTGGTTTCCTTCGACCTCGACAGTAGGACTGATAAATACATTTATTTTTACTCTGAAAACAACAATCACCACCACCAGTATTAGGTTAGCGAGACTTTAAGAGACTTTCATCTTGCAGGCCTTTTACGGCCTTTCCATTCCCTTTTTCTCCTTGCTACCTTTCTGAATGGTATATTCTCTTCCTCTCCCTCATCACACTCCGCCTTAAAAGAACTCTTATATTAAGCACATTCATCAACTCTTGAGGATATCAGTCATTCGAATCCTTTTTGGTTATATACTAGATCCAACTGTGAGGTTTAAACTGAATTCAGACTAGCCGCTGGAGGCTGACAATGAGAAGAATGTTGTCTACGAACCTACAGTGCCCTACTCTAAACATAAATACAACCTCGATCGTATTCAGGTGATTGGATTGATGATGGGTGCTCGTGAAGATCTGAAAAATGCTAAGCATCCCAAATAATACTATAAAAGAAACTGCAATCTCGCGGTTACTGGATCTATCTTGAGTTTACCTATATGCTACGTAACAATGTTTCAATGTTCTTTATTTTATTCTCGCTGGTGGTTTAATGTCGCACTAACACACTGAAGGTTTACGGCATCGAAAGGATGGAAAAACTAGGATTGGAAAGGAAGCGGCCATTGCCTTAATTAAGGTACAGTGAAAATAGGAGAAAACGGAATGTTCCTAATCTCCTCTACGATTTTCCTATCTTTTATCACCAATTGTCTAACCATATACGGTATTATGTCTTTATTATGTTATATCCTTGTAGCAAACTTGATAATTTTCAGGAAGCTAATAAAATGCACTTATATAAAAAATTGAGTTCTTTACGTCATGTTTTTCGAAACTCATTTTCTTTTTATAAGAAATTAATTAATTAATTTGTTTCCCAAAAAAGCGGACGGGCTGTGTAAAAAGAACGACAGCAAGATTTATGGCGCAGAATGCGTCCTTTTGATATAAATGAAGCAGATTGAATTTAAATATTAAGATGATCATAGATTAATCTATCAATTATTGAGTAGATTGTAGGGCAGCAAACGATGAAGAGGGCTCCACAGGCCGCCGTAGAAGTGCTGGGCTGTACGTCCCGCTGCGCGGATGCCTCCACTTTCTTCCACTGCCTGTACAATCTGGGTACTTCTTGGGTTGACATGATTACTGGTATTTCCCTCTATTCTCCTGAACGCGTTTACGCTAGTTTCTAATGCGTTCAAACCGATTATATTTAATTATAATGTTACTGGTTTTAATTCCAACTAACTAATTTTACGGTTTACGGAGACGCCGAGATGGCGGAATGTAGTCCAGAAAGAGTTATTTTACGTACCAGTAAATTTGCCGACACAAGGCTGACGTATTTAGACATTTCAAATACCATCGGACTAGTTTGGATCGAAGCTGCCAAGTTGGAGGCAGAAGACCAGCGCCTCAACCGTCTGAGCCACCCAGCCCGGCCGGAAGGTATTTAGCCATTATGCAAATTTTGAAAAATAGTGAACGTTTCAACCGACTTGGTTACGAAGGTACGAAAATTATAGTAACTAATGGTAGCTAATATGATCTAATTCAACGAGACCAATGTAACGATACCACTTGCAACAACGGAGTTGCGAACTATGCTAATTTTACTGCGTCACGACAATCTCGATTTAAGCACAAAATGACTTAGCCACCAATACTTGCTCCCTACGACGTCACCGATTATTGAAACTCAAATAATATCTTCATCTTTCACCTTTATAACCCTATATTAAAAATTTAGATATCGTTTTACACTTGAAAAGTTATGAAGCCGAACTTCCTGTACATTCTTAGGTGACGTTCGAAATTCTACATGGGGCTCAGAACGCGAACGAAATGAAAGACGTATTTACGTAAAAAGTAGTTGATCCTCAAATATTTATATGCATTCACTCAAAAACTTAATAATATTGCACTACCGAGCGAGTTGGCCGTGCGGTTAGGGGCGCGCAGCTGTGAGCTTGCATTCGAGAGTTAGTGGGTTCGAGCCCCACTGTCGGCAGACCAGAAGATGTTTTTCCCTGGTTTCCCACTTTCACACCAGGCAAATGCTGGGGCTGTACCTTAATTAAGACCACCGCCACGGCCACTTCCTTCCCACTCCCTGCCCTTTCCGATCCCATGGTCGGCATAAGACCTACGTGTCTCGTGCGACATAAAACAAGTTGTAAAAAACTGCACTACATAATTATTATGAGTTATTTGCAAGATAGAATTAAATCATTAGTTGCAAGATAGAATTAAATCATTAGCAGTGAGAACCATATTATGACTGGAGCTGCATGTGCTATATTGTGATGATACAGAATTTTCTTCAGTAAATATAATGCTTTCGTAAGTTTGTATAAGCAGAATAACTTGCTTAACCAAATGGATAACCGTATTTTAAGAAAATCTATTTGAACATTTATTTCATAATTTCAGATCTTCTCCCAAAATCATTCATGAGAACTCCACGAGGAGTGACGCCATCATCATTTACCACTTATTTTGGCGAGTTGTGTAGTGCGGTGTATACTGGACGTGACGTACTACAATACGTAACAACACGTTCCTAATAAGTAACAACTACTCAAACATTTTTCACTGTCATATTTCTCTCGTGTGTGCTACTGGAGCAAGATCAACATAAACTCAATAAGGAGAGTTTGAAAGCTGGCATGCATAGACAGTGTTACTTAACGAACATGCTGACGTCAGTGGTAATCGTTAGTATTCAAAACCTGCGCTAATTACACAGAACTTGCCAAAGGACGCCTGTTTGGTCAGCAACCCAGCGAACACTATGGGAACGTTCATTTGTTTCCTCCTTCCTCCGCTAGATAGCAGTCTGTCCTTACAAACTCATTCAACTGCAATAGAGATGCGTTGTCTTTTTAGGTAAGTTATCGTTTAGGGCAGAGTTTAACAGTGGCGTTTATTTAGAATATAACGTGCTGCAAATGGATGTGGTGCTCATTTTTGGAAAGGAACACAATAGCGCAATTAACCACGACCGGCCCAAGGAGCATCAGTGGAGCCGCGGTTCAGGGCGCCGATTGCAGGGAGCGCCAAAATAATTAAAAGCAACATTGTTATTACTAATTTATTGAAAACATGATACCTTGCAGTAAAGCTTATTTCCAGTAGTTGAGTCCCCCTATTACGTAATTTCTCAGTGCCGGGCTGAGTGGCACAGACGGTTGAGGCGCTGACCTTCTGACCCCAACTTGACAGGTTCGATCCTAGCTCAGTCCGGTAGTATTTGCAGGTTTTCAAATACGTCAGCCTCATGTCGGTAGATTTACTGGCACGTGAAAGAACTTCTGCGGAACTAAATTCCGGCACCCCGGCGTCTCCAAAAACCGTAAAAGTAGTTACTGGGACGTAAAGCAAGTATTATTATTATTTCTTAGTGGTGTAGTGGTTAGTGTGATTAGCTGCCACCCCCAGAGGCCCGGGTTCGATTCCCGGCTCTGCCACGAAATTTGAAAAGTGGTACGAGGGCTGGAACGGGGTCCACTCAGCCTCGGGAGGTCAACTGAGTAGAGGTGGGTTCAATTCCCACCTCGGCCATCCTGGAAGTGGTCTTCCGTGGTTTCCCACTTCTCCTCCATGCAAATGCCGAGATGTTGCCTAACTTACGACCACGGCCGCTTCCTTCCCTCTTCCTTGTCTATTCCTTCCAATCTTCCCATCCCCCCACAAGGCCCCAGTTCAGCATAGCAGGTGAGGCCGCCTGGGCGAGGTATTGGTCATCCTCCCCAGTTGTATCCCCGACCCAGAGTCTGAAGCTCCAGGACACTGCCCTTGAGGTGGTAGAGGTGGGATCCCTCGCTGAGTCCGAGGGAATAACCGACCCTGGAGGGTAAACAGATGATGAAGAAGAAGAAGAAGAAGAAGAAGAAGTTAAATATCGCAATCCATTGCACCTTCTGCATTCATTTGTTGAAATACCATTTCAATGGTGAATGGAGCCCATCTAGTGGCCATGATCGTTAAGACGTGAAGTCTATACGGTCTGACACTGTGATTAGCCGGTTTGAGTCCCGTTGACCAAAAAAGTGTCACCATCAGAATGTTGGCCGGAAGGGTGGAAGAGGTGGTGGTATACAATGTTTAATCACTAGATTGCGTGCCTTAAGACTGGATTCTATTACAAACCTCTCCGCAGTATTCATATGGAGTAAGGGCACATGACGCTGTTGACGGTGACTCGTTCGTCGGATCTATCTATCTATCTATCTATCTATCTATGAATGTTTTCATTCCCCACCCTGAAGGGGTGGGGCGGGCCACCTAGAGGGTACGTCCTCTCTCTGGCCAAAGAGATGCGGGCGGGTTGGGGAGATGTGATGGAAGAAGGGGGTAGGTAGAGAATGTGACGAAGGAGGAAATGGCAGATGAATTTCGCCTATGCCTAAGGATGTTACTACTGTATTTATTTATTATTTCTTTTTTGTTTTTTATGGTTTTTTAGAACGTACATGCAAGCAACAAGTATATGCATAATAAAGTGGAAGGGTTTCGGACAGTTTGCTTTATTTGGGGGGAGGGGGGGTTATAACATAATTTACAGCTTTAACAAAACTTCAGGGATTGTCCATTATATCCGACGCCTGGGATACCAGATATGAAGACAGACAGCGAACGGTGGAAATATTTAACCATGGGACAATGTTCTAGTAAAACACTTACAGACCTGCAAGATATACGGGAGAGTACGGGAGGTTATACCAGTGTTTCCAGAGGAGTGAAACAGAAATGAGAATTTAAGCCGGAATGCGTGGTGGAGAAGTGGAGGTTTAAGGTTTGGTTGGCTGAGGCCTGCAGGTGATGGAGGACTAAGGAGCGATTGTAGGGGTGAATGTTAAACAGGGAGAGAGTGACGAAACGGATGAGATCTTCAACGGTGGGTGGTGAGACTAGAGAGCGATTGGGCGATGTGGGCGGGTCTATGGTTCTAATAGGGGCCACCAGTTCTGGGCGATTATGGGGAGGGGAAGGGCGGCTTCTACAACGGCGGGAGTCTACGGGGTGAGTGTCTGCACAGGTATGACACTGGGTTGGTTGGTGGGTGTTGGGACATCAGGGCGTAGCGTGTTGTTGGTTGCAGTGTCCATATGATGGGCGTTGGGCAGTGCAGTGCGTGGTGAGATGATGGTTGCAGGTGAGGCACCTCTCACACCTGATGGATTGGGGAGGCGGTGCATGTGAAGGTTCAACCTTATGGTAGTGACGGTGAATCGAGACTCCACTGGCCAGTACCCGGTCGATGTCTGCTGGTTTGGGGAGAAGAATCCGGACCATGTAAGGTGGACCCGTGGCGTTTCTGATCCGGAATGCCTTTTTCGCCGGGATGCCTTCTGCGTTGAGCTCGGAGATGGTGTCTTCAGAAATAGAGGGGTCAACGCCGCGAATGACGCAACTAAGGAGGCTGTAGCGTAGTGAGGGAGGTGGAGTTTTGAGAGATGGCTGTGGGAGGGGTTGAAGGGGGTTGTTGGATCCGAGACGTTGAGCGCCGATGGTCGTGGTGAGAAGGTTAGCAGCAGCGTCCCCGTCGACCTGGATGATGACTCCATTTGTAGTTTTGCGGATATCCGCTACGTCTTCTCGGCGTATGTTGCAGCGTAATAGGGTGGAGAAAATGGCACGGGGTGAATGGAAGTCAGAGGAAGGACTAGTAAGAAAGAAGAAATGAGTTTCTGCTGGGGCGGGTTGGAGGAAACGGGAGCGAGTGATAGGGCGTCGAGTAACGGAAACAGCGGAGAAAGTAAGCTGGGGAGAAGTGGAAGTGGGGGTGGGAGGAGTGGTTGGAGTCCAACCTGCACTACGAGATGCCATCCCGCACGCAGCTCACCTCGGAATAATCAAAATGAAGGGAATGGCACGTTCCTTCGTGTTTCGGCCAGGTATGGACCCCGACATTGAGAAGATCACGAAATCGTGCACCAGATGCGCAACCCATGCACACGCTCCACCTAAGTTCCGCGAGCATCACTGGAAGTACCCGAAGGCACCGTAGGAACGCATCCACATCGACTATGCAGGCCCAGTAGCCGACACCATGCTTCTGATTGTTGTAGACGCATACAGCAAGTGGCTCAAGGTCAAGCCGACGACCTCGACGACAGCAGCAGCAACAATCACCCTGATGGACGACCTGTTTATAGCGCATGGCACTCCGGTCACCGGACAACGATAGGCAGTTCATCGCAGAAGAATTCAAGGCCTTCCTGCAGAACAGTGGTGTGAAGTACCACAAGCTTACAGCGCCGTACCATCCATCAACTAATGGCCAAGCAGAACGGTATGTCCAAACAGTGAAGGACGCGCTCTACGCTATGAAAACCACCAAGGGAACTCTGCAAACCAACCTGAACGAGTCCCTTCGTCAATTCCGAAAAGCGCCGCACCCTTCCACGGGACAATCTCCATCTCAACTATTTCTTGGACGAGAAATTCGGACTCGTCTCAACCTGGCGAGACCCGAAGATGTTCGCATTAGAGTCTGCGAAAAACAGAAAGCAAAAATGGACTCGACGTTCCGCACACTCGAAGCGGAACAGTCTTGTTTACTTCCTGCATGGCAACCCGAACCTGAACAAGTGGCTTCCCGGTACCATTGCAGCCCGCATTGGAGATCTACATTATGAGATCAACCACCATGGAAAACAAATAAAGCGCCACATCGACCAAATTAGGCAATTTCCAGGTACACAGGCGAACAGAGAGACCCCGAAACCGACCTGTGACGGACCCGTCGAAATTCCACCTAGGCCACGACGTGTTCGGTTCTTCCAAGCACCAGCTACTGCAGCACCAGTCGAGAGGATGCCAAAAGCGATCCGTGGAAACCAAACACCAACACCAGCTAAACCGGCTACCCGAGTCATACCACGCAGATCTACACGCACACGTCGCAGACCAGTAAGATTCTCACCATAGACATAGCTAGTTCAGTTTAAAAGAGGGAGGAAATGTTGTGTATTCAAACTCTGTGTAACTAATGCGATTTCACACCTAACAGTTGGCAGTATGGTGGACACAGAGTGACTTGCAACTATTAACCGTGAGTTTTGTTCTTCTCCGTACTTAACTGCAGTTTTATCCTCTAAATATATGGATTATCTAATCAGTCTGTGTTATTTATCAACCCAAAAATACAAAGTGCGTGTTGTGGAGTTTGATGATAACGGCAGGCTCACTTTGCTACTACCATTCGCAATCGATTTAAGAAGTTTCATTATAACGGCGGGCCCTCTAGCCTAATGTCGGTCACAATCGATTTGGGGAGTTTTCGTTACAATGGCAGTCCCCCTTTCCTACTTTCGGACATATTCCAGTTGAGGAGCTTTCAATATAACGGCAGGCACCTTCCCCACTCCCTGTCAAAATAGAGTTATGCTGTTATCATTATAATGAGAGGCCCCTCTTCCTAATGCCAGTCACACTCGAGTTGGCGAGTTTCAGTTATAATACCAGGCCACTTTGCCAAACGCCAATCATATTTTGAATGAGTACATTTGTTTATATTAGAGGGAACCCTTTCCTACTGCTAGATACAGTCGGTAGGGGAGATTTGAACAAAATTTCATGCTACCTTACCATCTGCTAGTCAAACCGAGAAGGGAATTATTCATAAAAATGGTACGCCCTCCTTACTAATGCCAGTTACACATGAGTTGGAGAAGGACTCCATTCCCACTGCCAGTAAAAGTAGATGTGGGAAGAATTGATTACAACAGGAGAAGCCCTCCTGCTGACAGTCACTATCAATTTGTAAAGTATTAATAATAAAGACAAACACACCCTCTCTAGATCACTACAAATCGACCTCAATGAGTATATATAAATATACGATGATATATGCACGTTTACAATACAGCAGACATTCATTTACAGATTAAATGCTGCTTAAAGGTACATCAAATCGACAAACAGATTGAAAAATCAGACGCCACGTTTAGCGACGTACATGGTAAATCCTATGGTATTTGTTCCTATCTCATCTATTTATGGGTCAGATTTAATGGGGGTGAAATTTGGTTACATGTTTAACACTTCACATTATTGTTCGCATACTTATGTGGAAGCCTTAATCATACAGCCAAACCTAACGTATAAGGGAGAGAGTTACGATAATTAGTCATAGGACCAAAGTTGTAGATAACTCCAAATTGAACCAAGATCGTGCCGTCCGTTTTGTGATACGACTTACCGTTTAGCCACCAAATACGTCGAAAGGAAGGTCTGCACAGTCATTAAAATTGCCTCCAAATTTCGATAGTTTTCGGGGGTAAATGTCAAAAATGTAAACATCTCGGAATTTTTCCGTAGGTTACAGGCTAAAAACTATAATTTCACCAAATTTCAATTTTCTACCTCGCCTGGCAGATTGTGCCGTCATCTTGCTTTGGGGGGGGGGGTAAAATGAGGAATTTCCTGAAAGTTGTTTAAGCCCACGAAATCTATACGTTATCGCTTTGGATAAATATATAAGACTGCGTTATTATGCTGAGCCCAAAATATGATGACATCCGCAGCATGCCCCCTCAGCGAATTTTGAGAATTTTAAATTTTTTTAGGGATCCTGAGGTCATCAGCTTCTCTGGTACCAAGTTGTAAGTTTCTGAGATGCCTGGAAGTGCATCATTAATTCACGTTTATTTTCATTTTTATACCTTTTATATATAATAAATCGCTCCAAACTGACTTGCTTTTATAAATATAGATGCAATGATAATATCAATAACAACATGATATAAAATAATATGTGTTTGTTTTTATTTCATGTAAAATAAGAAATTTTTGAGGATTTAGATTGGCAGATTAGCACCCCCTCATCTCTCTCTCTCCCCCCTCCCCCACACACAATTTAAGGCTATACGTAAACATTAAGCAATAAAGCTTGCATTCTTACAGTTAAGGAATCAACACAGGTAAAATGCTAAATACATCTACTTCTGTAGTGTGTAACATTTTAATTCTAACGTCGTTTGGCATATGGCAACAGTCATAACCTTTAATAATAATTTTATTGGTTTTACGCCCCATTAACTACATTTTATAGTCTTCGGAGACACCGAGGTGTAGGAAGTTTGTCCCGTAGGAATTATTTTACATGCCAGTAAATCTACCAATATGAGGCTGTCGTATTTGAGCACCTTCAAATACCACCGGACTGAACAAGTATCAAACCTGCCAAGTTGGGCTCATAAGGCCAGCGCTCTAACATCTCAGGCCGATTAATTATAAGCTTTATTGTCAGTATAAGAATAGGTGGCATATACAGTGGAGTGGGTGAGAGATGTGGACTGATCTTTTCATATTTTGTTACATGCATATAGTCGTAGTATTATCGTTCTAAAGTCAATATTATCAAATTGTGTTATTCCTTCTGCTCATTCATTATAAATAAAACCTGGGACAATAAAGTTCGGTGAATAGTCCTGTACTATCAACATAGATGAATTATGCAGGACAGTGACCTTACTGTCCTTCGAAACAGTCCCCTCTCATAACTATGCACTGCTGCGATCGGCGATATATATCCTGGAAGCTTTGCAAGGAGGCTTCCTTTAGGATGGTGTTCAAAAGCCTCGTCACGTTTCGTTGGATGTCATGGTGTTCAAAAGCCTCGTCACGTTTCGTTGGATGTCAGGAATATCCTCAAATCTCTTTCCTTTCAAAGCGAGTTTGATGCGAGACTGCTCGGCTCTGGCCTTTTTCCGACGAGGGGATCCCGAAGAACGCCATTTCATGCTTTGCCGTTTCTTTTCAGGGTCGTACCTGAGACACCAGGTTTCATCCTCAGTGACAATACAGTTCAAGAAATTTGGTGTCGCATCCGCCGTTTCGACAAAATCCTATGAATCTGATCGTCAGTCAAGTGATGTGGCACAAGACGAGAACATGTTTTCCTCTTCCCTAACTTCTGGGTAACGATTTGTCGCACGGATTCACGTTTAATCTGCACTTCATTCGCTATCATGCACACAGTTAATCGCCGATCGTTCGTGATTAATGTCCTCACCTTCTCAATGTTTTCGTCACTGACGGCGATGGCCGGTCTTCCGCTACGGGCCTTGTGAGAAACACTTTCCCGGCCTCCTCGAAAACGGGCGAACCACTCGTACACGCACGTCAAGGACAGAGCTTAATCTTCATAAACACGTACCAGCATCGCATGCGTTTCTTTCGGTGTCTTGCCAAGCTTAAAACAAAATTGTACATTGATCTTTTGGTCGTTCATGTTCTTGTTCGCAGTTGAGAACCAACGCACTAAACACGCACTGTGTCAAACAGGTCTTACACGGCACACACACGATGCTCAACTGAACAACGTTGGGAGCAGGTGGTCAAAACCTGCTGCTACGCAGGTGCAGCGTTGTGTGTCGCCAGTGTTGCCGGATCGACCCTTCTGACTTCATTCACTGAACTTTATTGTCACAGGTTGTATTTACACCCTACAGCGCTATCGTAGTTGCATAAAACCTCTACGACCACTTGAATGCATGCTTCATCCATACAAGAGCAGGTGAGGGTGCGAACGTATGATGTCATGCTGGCATTGAGAGTTCATAAACGAAATGTGTCCAAGCCTGGACTCGAAAGTGTCTAGTACAGCGATTCCAGGCATTACGCGCGCCCATCACTAGTCCACTCTGACGGTTGACCACTCTTGGAACATGATACTAAGGGAAATTCAAAAATCTTGGGCTACATATCATATCTTCACTCCTCTTACCCGAGCCCGTTTAATGGTTCTACTGCGTGCAATATACAGTACTAAGAGACCAATTGAATGTGTGCAATAATTTACAAGTTATATCATCCGAGGAAAATGGTTCATGGTGCGGGTTATTGAACTCATGTCCTACTTCGTGAACCATGGGCAACGGTTTAGTGGCCTAGTAAGTGGTTCTGAGAGTTGAGATACGTTACTATGGAATGGAAGTGGACATCTTGGACATATTCTGAAACATGGCCCTCCTTGTGCTCAGGCGGCTAGGACTGTACAATTCACTGTGGTCCCCAACCCGTTAGAGGAGAGATCCTCACAGGAACAATTTGTAAGGAGGGTAGCATCCTGCTTCACAGAATTTTCAATGAGCACGCTACGAACGTTTTAAGCAAGCCTCGGATCTATGGGACTAACGGAGTCCAACTTCCATCTGACTGGCGAGGGACTCCTTGGAAATAACTTGGCGTACGGAATAGAATTTACTGGGGAGCTATCAATATTAATGGGGCTTATGGAAGAAAGAAAGCAGAAATTGCTGAGTCAGCAGTTAATAATATTTGCTGTAGGGGATATAAAGAGGAAGAGGTAGGAGATAATGAAGTGTCTTTGACAGGTGTTAAAAAGGGAAGGGCAGAGTGGCATCGTAGGCAGGGTCAACAGCAAGGATAGGATAGTGCTAATATGAAAGCTGGAAACAGATCTGAAGGATGCTGGTAGGTGATGGGTATATGTGGGGAAGAAATGAAAGATAACAGGAATGGGTGATGTTTACTGGAATTCTATGCTAGTATGGGATTAACAGTTATAAATAAATTATTCAAGCATAAGGCTATTCACTGCTACACATTGGAGGGTAGGGGAACCAGATCCATAATAGACTAAATCTTAACAGACTTTGAACTAGGAAATCCCCATTGGTTAATTCCAATGGCCCGGGAGCTGGGTGTCTGTGCTGTCCACAACATCCCTGCAACTCACACACCACACATAACACTATCCTCCACCACAACAACACGCAGTTACCTACACATGGCAGATGCCGCCCACCCTCATCGGAGGGTCTGCCTTACAAGGGCTGCTCCCGGCTAGAATAGCCACACGAAATTATTATTATAGAGTAATAAGTAGAGCTAGGAATTTTAGGTGCTGCACTTTATGCCAGCACCTTTTAGCACTCTCCCCACACTTGCACTTTTGCCACATTTAATTCCCATAAAAATTAAACAAAGGAAACCGAAAGTCTGCTTAATGTACTTTTCTCCAGTCGACTTTTTTTTAATATATAAATGCGGTCTTTAGGGTGGTATCATATTACTTTTGTTTCAGCGCTGTCATGTTAGGTGAAAGCTTCCAGATTAGTTTGCACCTCAATGAACTCCCATTAGGCAAAAGGTTCACAAATCAGTTTGTGCTTCATCGTACTGCAGTAGGGTGAAAGCTTTCGAACAGGAAGAAAAGGAGGAAGGTGGAGTCATATAGACCAATTAGCAATCCCATCAATCAGTATCACTGACTGCTGGAGTGGGGAGCAAATTTAAACCGTTGTAATTTTTCAGACCAGAGTACACTTTAGCTGCTGTGTAGTGTCTTCGTCATTCTCCTTTATTTCCAATATTCAACATGTCAAGACCGAAACTGAACACTGGGAAAATGCGTGATGATTTTTAAAAAAGTTAAAAGCACATGATATTCAAAGTGATGGTTTTGTTCTGAGATATTTCAGTGACGATTGATTAAAAAAAACAATTATTGCATCAAGAGGCATATAGGTGAAGAATAAGGAATTATAATGTAGTGAAGGTGGACTGTGACATCAGTTTACTGGTGAGGCACTTGCCTCCCCAAATTCAGGAAAAAAAAGTGAATTTCTCACCAATACTGTAATGACATTTGGGGCGTGTAGTATTCAACCTTTGAAGCTTAACAACCCTATTATGAAATCGTATTTGCAGTCTCTTCCAGATGAGAGGATCTCTTCAGCCTCTGCATGAAGAAAAATGGAAACAGATCAGGCAAGTACTAGATGAAAATCCAGTATATTTCTTCCTAAATGAAACCATTGATAGGCAGACAGATATGTTCTGAACATTTTATTAACACTGCTAGAACGACAGCCATTGAAACCCATGTCTTTGACTTACTTTCTAAAAAAACAGACAATGGCAGTGTGATGCAAAGTTTCAACAATAGATGGGTTCTACCGCACCTTCAAGTAATTAGAAATGATTGAGTGTGGCCAGTGCTTTTGGACCAAACTTCTTACATGCTGGCTAATGCCAACCCGGAACCTAATCTAACCTCAAACATGAAATGCATGGAGTTTGTCAAGCACTAAAAAATAAATATAAGAATAATGTTATGGTTTGACATCCTACTAACCACATTTTTATTGTTTTTGGAGACGCCAAGGTGCCAGAATATTTTCCAGCAGTTCTTTTATGTGCCCGTAAATCTACCGATATGAGACTGACGTATTTGAGCATCTTACAACAAATGTTCCACCTTTGCAGTATCATAAATAGTTTTCTTTTGACAAGAGTACATTAAAATATATTAGTGTGACACGTTTCGTCCCGCTTTCGAAACATCTTCAGTCATTAACAAAATCCAGTCATTAACAAAATCATTTAAAAATATGGCAAGGAGTCGTTAAAACCATTAGATAAAAAGTCTATGGATCTTATGGCGTGACGTATTGGCGTCTTTTCAAGTCTTGAGTCTTAAAAGTAACACGAACAAGAATGTGATGTGAATCATAAAGTCCAAATATTGCACGGGTTAAAATATCACTACATCCATGGATTGCACAGATGTAATACAACATGAGTGGCTTTATAAAATGAATTAATAATGTACATAACCCAAACCCAAACCACAAAAAAACCCACGGCACTTAACGCACTTGAAAGGGCCTTGCCCTGCCCAGCGACCGCTGCTCAGCCCGAAGCCCTGCAGATTACGAAGGGTCGTGTTGTCAGCATGACGCATCCTCTCGGCCGTTATTCTGGACTTTCGAGACCGCGGCCGCCATCTCGCCGTCAGATAGCTCCTCAATTCTAATCACGTAGATTGAATGGACCTCGAACCAGCCCTCAGGTCGAGAGAAAAATCCCTCACCTGGCCGGGAATCGAAACCGGGGCCTCCGGGCGAGAGGCAGGCAAGCTACCCCTACACCACGGGGCCGGCGCATGTACATAACCCAACATTGTAAAAATATTGCACAAGTTACTGACTGTATACATAGACTGCGCGAGATTAATGCCACATCTAATTAGCTTCATACAATGAGTCACAGAAAGGCGAACTATTTGTTGAATAGCACAAGTTGATCGTAGGTGACGTTGTTAACAACATGGGCCTCCTCGCCTCTCCCACACTATCCGATTCAAATGCTGGCAAAAAGCAGTTTTAATTTTAGCCTGACATTCTCATGAGCTTAAAAACAAGCCAAATTTATTACGGCTTATGATCGCCCAGTAATGAGAAAATGTTGTTTCACAAAATTTACAACAAACTTTTTCACAAATATCAGATGAAATAAAAACTTGGTATACCAATCAACAATACGTTACTTTAAGTTTGGTAACGATCAGTTCAATACTTTAAAACTTTTAAAGTTGTGCACTTTTGAAGCGAGCGCTCCGTTAGAAATGGAAAAAAACTACCGCAACTTTTTTGTTCAACCTGAGTTAAAATTTTAACTGGGTACGATATAAATTTCTACTCTACATAATTAAACGTAGAATAAATTAAGCTGTCCGCCTCTGTGGTGTAGTGGTTAGCGTGATTAGCTGCCACCCCCGGAGGTCCGGGTTCGATTCCCGGCTCTGCCACGAAAATTTGAAAAGTGGTACGAGAGCTGGAACGGGGTCCACTCAGCCTCGGGAGGTCAACTGAGTAGAGGTGGGTTCGATTCCCACCTCAGCCATCCTCGAAGTGATTTTCCGTGGTTTCCCACTTCTCCTCAAGGCGAATGCCGGGATGGTACCTAACTTAAGGCCACGGCCGCTTCCTTCCCTATCCCTTGTCTATCCCTTCCAATCTTCCCATCCCTCCACAACGCCCCAGTTCAGCATAGCAGGTGAGGCCGCCTGGGCGAGGTACTGGTCATTCTCCCCAGTTGTATCCCCGACCAAGAGTCTGAAACTCCAGGACACTGCCCTTGAGGCGGTAGAGGTGGGATCCCTCGCTGAGTCCGAGGGAAAAGCCGAACTTGGATGGTAAACAGATGATGATGATGATGATGATGATAAATTAAGCTAAATCTTGGTGTAGCTTGTTTCTATGTGGGACAAAGGATGAACTTTTTATGAACGTATTAACTTGGGTGCCTATACTTGTTTTCACGACAATAGTAATACACTTAGCATGGATTGCTGGTAAGGTGCCTTCTGATTGGATGAAAGCAGTAACTGCACCAATCTAAGCGCAAGGGAACAGGAAATATTGCAGTAACCGTCGAGGTATTTCATTGACCATTATATTAGGCAAGGTGTTCACTGGTATTTTGGAAAGGAGGGTGCTATCAGTGATTGAGAGAAAGATGGATAAAAACCAGTGCGGTTTCAGACTCCAGAGGGGCTGTGAGGATCAGATTTTCAGTGTGCGCCAGGTAACTAATAAATGCTCTGAGAGGAATAGGCAGTTATGTTAATGTTTCACAGATATTGTACCAGAAACGCTGGTCCAAGACAGAGTTCCCGATGTTTGAAGTCGAAATACGCGCCGTGCGCTAGCATCCAGCCAGCTACAGCAGGTCAGCTGAGAGTAACGTGGAATATGTGACTCACTTCCTGCATATCTTCGCCAAGGCTAGATTAAGTCAGTCGGGAGAACATTCCAAATGTTCTATCACCAATAACTTTTTGGGATCGGAGTACAATTAAAAGCACAACGTCATCGTGCTAACCGACTTTTTATCACCATAGTCCCCAGGTTTGAAGAAAATTCAACTAAGGTTAATTTAAGGGAGATATTCAATAAAATGTAATAGCCTTAATTTTAAAGAATCTGGTATAAAAGGAAGGCAAATTTGCATGTTCATGTCAGTCAACTAAGTACCAGAGTCGAGGCCGGACGGTCGACAGGTGGTCCTATATCGTCGTAATGTGAAGTACGGGGTCGGTTCGCGTCAAGTGTTTGACAAATTCTGCGCGCTAAGAAAACTTTAATTCTGCAATAATCTGTGTCGGACTTAGAAATTCGCAACAACATTTGCGAGTGATAGAAAAATTTCCAACGCGAATTTAAACAGTTCAATTTAACTTGTATTTCAAGTGACTATTTCTGAGACTAACTCAAGTGTTATTAGAACTTATTTTCTCACGAGTGCAACATTTCTTCGAGCGATTGAAATATTTTGAATAACTCAGTATTCAAATTCTAAGGTGATAGGAATATTTCTCCGATAATAAACTTCGAACTGTACGTTTAATTTCATCAAGTGATAACTATATTTGACTAAGTATTGAACCCGAGTGACTTAGGCCCAAAGTCAATCATGATTTGATTTATGAAGGGAAATAGTACATTTATTGAAATACAGAAGTGTAGTTGAAAATATTTCATCTGTGTAGTGTTGAAATATGAGCTAAGGAACACGACAGACTGGAGCCTGACGGATTAGCCTGGCACAACAGAATTTAGCTGCTTCACAGCAGGGGAGCCCATTAGTTTGGCGACCAGGAAAAATACAAGTCCACAAATAAGTCTTGGTCAGAAGGAGAAGAGGGTAGTTTGAGACAAGGGAAGCTTGCCACACGTGCAGCGCGCTGGGATATTCTGGGCGAACGGAAACTTCCGCGACGTCATGAATTCCAGGAAAGGTTGAATGGAAAAGTACAGCGGTTTCAACGACATTCGCTAGCCTAGGTTATTGCAGGTGGAAACTTAAATCACGTGACCACTTGTAGGCCAATCACGAAAATTTAGATGGAGACTCAGGGATACCATCTTAAGAGATGGGGGATGAGACACCAATGTAACTTCGAAAGTAATCAGTAATAAATTATTGTGAGTACACGGATCAATGTAATGAACTTATTAGATGTCACGCATGGAAAAATAATCGATAATTATGGGCAAATTAAATAAATTGAAGGCTGGATTTCTTGGAAACCAGACAGCCTGAATGCCATTGGCTGGACGAAAACCACGTTGTAAGGGACGCTTCCAAAGGCGCGAAAAGTGAGGAGCTAAATCCACCCGTATCTCCTAAATCTATGATCGTCAGGAGTTCATATTTAATCCAGCAAAAATGCTAGCGGAGTGGATAATGTTATATAAATTTTAACGTACAATTCGGAGTGCAAGTGCCGATATTAAAAATCCACCCCCTCCATCATGGATATGACGTCAGTTAATGCGCTAGGGAAAGCTTCGTCAATATATACGAGCGCATGGAACACTCATTACCCCAGTCTTACCAGTCTTAGCAGTTGTGCTAGTCTTACTTGTCTTGAAACTAAACTTCGGAGCGGAAATACCGTCCGCGCTTAATTTGAAAGTGTACTTCGAAGCTGAACGACCGTCCGCAGCTGAATGCAAACTTGTCGTGCTTACAGTAATTCAACATGTATTGGTGCGAGCATCCGCCGGGACTTATAAAATGTGACCGCGCTCGAAAACCGTGAACTGAAAATAGTAACTTAGGACAGTGTGTGCCAGTTACAAATATCGTAGTAAAGTTAATTAATTGCATTGCAAGAGTGACTAATATAAAATTCAACTGCACAGCACTAAGTGCAAGATTAGAATACTGTGTGACGAACAGTACCTGGGAAATAATAGCCTGTACTTAGGAGGATCGAACCGCTATCATGAACACTTCAAGAGGGAAACGTGCGTCGGGCGTATTGCGTCGGGCGTATTGCGTCGGACAACATAACTCGTGCCGGGCGAATAATTCGACACCTCCTCGTACGTGTCCAAGTCTTTTGTGCGGTAACTGGACGAAGCTTAAAACAGTGTAATATAATAAATCTTGGATCTAGGGTATTAATTTGTTTTGTAAAAGTCAGCTTTTCAGTGTTAACATTGTCGATGGTGAAGTAGTGTGATAGTTAAAGTATTTGTGTAAAAATGGTAATGTGCCAGGAAGTCACTTGTGGAATTCCGCCATCAAGAATGGGCGAGTAGTACGGCGGATAGGGGCCGAAAGGAGCCTCTCATCTGCTACGCTGCAATGGATTACCAATAACTAAGATGAGTACCAAAATGTAAAATAATATTTGGGAAATGTTAGCGTGATTGGGAAAATGGGAATCATTTGGTTAGATTTGGTTACCTTCTGTAACAAGATGGGTCGCTTAACGATCCCATCCTAAATTTGTAGCACGGACAGGATTAAGTAATAACAACGTAAATAATCGGGTCTTTAATTTGTTGTAGATGTAACATTTTGTAGATGTAGGATAGTACGTTAAGGCATGCATGCATTCATATTTTCTTTGTAGTCAATAATATTTTTACATTTGAATTTGTTATCATAGTCTAATAGACCCGATCTGTGCTTTGCTGTTAATCATTTGACGAGTTATGTAATTACGTTGGAGGAAATTCCAGCCTTGTCATGCCAGCTGTGTTTTGTTGTTGATCAGTGTGTTCAGAATTTCAAAGTGAAGTTGTTAAATTTGTGAGAAGCGATATTATTAATAATAATAATAATAATTCAAGAGATATTGGAAATTTTAGTGAGCAGTGCGTAATAATAAAATTTAAGTGATAAGATGTTGAGTTTATCGGGAATCATTTAATGACGGGATGTCGTTTTTAATTCGGAATTAAAGTGTGTGATAATTCAACTTGATCAATTAATAATATTGAAATTTAATATCAGTGCTAATAATCCGTACATGTTAATGAACGTGTGGTTTAAATTACGGTCCAATATTTTTTTTACGAATAAATGTCGTGTCTTAAAGTTGCAATTCATTAGCCGGAACACGTAGGACTAATATTACGAAACCATGATTGTCAAATTTTGGTAAATATAATTTCAAAATGTTACGATTATTTGTGGAGAACGAACTAAGGCGTAGATCAAAATGAGATAGAAAAATGTTAAAGAATCTGCAGTCAGATAATAAAAGGTCGTACGATGTCAGAAGTGGAATAAAAAAGTCAGTTGATAATTCTGTGAGAAATAAATGAATCAAGGAATCTTGAGATAGAAAGGGATATAAATTCCGTACGAGAGACACTTAGGATATTGAAATGAGTGTAAAATGTACGGGCAGTGTCACAGAGAAATACTGAGTTACGTAGCGGGTAGAATTCGAACCCGTGACAGCATATACGAAATAAATAGACTGCACCGCTATTCGTCGAGATACTACGGATCTAAGGATAATGAGAGTTCAGATTCCACATCAATGGTCGTATGGTGTAATCATTGTAATGACGAGTGATGACAATCATGATGGCGTGATGATAATAATAAATATTGCAGATAAAGGATTGGACCGCCTTAATTAAATGAGCGTTGATAAAGATGTTAAACGGGAATCTAGATGATAATATGCAACCGATAATAATAGTAACAATGTAAGGACGATGTTAAATCATCGCGGTCAGATTAATAATAATTGTCATAATGATAATAGTAATGATGTCGTTGGTTGATCAGTAAAATAATTGTAATCGCGACCGATATCTTAATGTATTTTGGCGGAAGTGACCGGTTCAATAATAATAATAATAATAATAATAATAATAATAATAATAATAATAATAATAATAATAATAATAATAATAATAATATCTTGAGTCACCTATTCATTAATAATAATAATAATCACAAGGGGATATAATAATAATGACAGTAATAACCATTTGTGTTTGCGTCCCGCATAATAATGACGATATTAATCAAACGTGACAGTGCCAGGAACCGTATAATAATAATAATAATAATTTCAAGAATGATAATTTCGTGGATAAATAAATATTCTGACGATAGTGGATTAAATAAGTGGTGACAACATTCCTCTATTCGAGTAGTTTGAATAATAAGAATAATAAATATTATAGTCATTTATTACCTCGTTATCGTCCGACTCGTTGGCTGAATGGTCAGCGTACTGGCCTTCGGTTCAGAGGGTCCCGGGTTCGATTCCCGGCCGGGTCGGGGATTTTAACCTTCATTGGTTAATTCCTGTGGCCCGTGGGCTGGGTGTTTGTTCTGTCCCCAACATCCCTGCAACTCACACGCCACACATAACACTGTCCTCCACCACAATAACACGCAGTTACCTACACATGGCAGATGCCGCCCACCCTCGTCGGAGGGTCTGCCTTACAAGGGCTGCACTCGGCTAGAAATAGCCACACGAAATTATTATTATTACCTCGTTATCGTACGGTTTCCGAACGGGACAAGTTACAGTAATACTTAGTGTGTTTGTTTACTTCGCTTGCGATGCGAGGGGAGGTCTTCGGCATGGTATTTCCCACCGCTTCTCGTTATCTCATCCGTGGCAGTAGTTTACTGAGGCTACTTTGTAACATTTCAGAACATGTGTAAATAAAATATAAATGTTAATTCGGTGGTATGGCATCAGCTGGACATCGTAAGATAGGAACTGTCCGTGTAAATCCATTTTCGTAATTCACGAGAAACATTACCCAGTCCGAGTACCGGTCTCGGAAAAATGTATATAGCCGGGGTACGTCATCTTGGTTAAATCGAGAAGCCGACCGTAACATGGGTTACGCTCGGGCTCCCGATAGAAGGAAGGTATATCCTTGAACAACGGTTCGATTCAAATGTAATCGATCCATAAGTTATACCCCATTTGTATTTTCTTTCAGGAGCAACCCAGCAACATATTGATACCACTTGCGGTATAGCAAGTGATTTGTTTATGTAACGTGTGTGAAAATTTAAATATCATTGCCAAATATATCAAAGTTTCGTACGTCGGATGGCGTAATAAACCGCTCTTCTAGCCATTATTTCAAAGGAAACCATTCTCAATCTTTTCATTGTAGTTAGATGATACCCCTTTTAAAGCTAACTGTCACTTCCTAGTCCTATCATGGAGTCCTTAAATTCAAGTTTACAAGCGAGCTTTCCCCATTTTAATTTTAATTGCTCCGTTCATTCCCGTGTTCTCTTATGCCTCTATATTTATAGATTTGTGGACTTAAATAATGAACCGACACCCCTGAGATTAATGCTAGTCTGGGACTCGGGAGGTGGACGGGTGCAGTATAACATTCCAAGTAGTACTTTATAAATTGTCACGACTTCGTGATTACTTCATTTAACTTGTGTTTTGCGAGTGGAGGATATTTCTCGCGTATTTCATAAACATTCTTACGATTCTTGATAGAACTTGTGTGTGTAAATAATAGTTACCTTTGGGCCGACGACCTTCGATGATAGGCCCCTTTAAACAACAGGCATCATCAATAGTTACCTTTCGTATAAGTCGAACTAAGGACTGTCTTCGAACAGATTATATTTGTGTTACGACGTTATTGCTTGTAGTTAAGTGAAGTAAACGGAACTAAATTCACGAGATAGAAATCTTCATTGATAATTTATTGAAGTGATTAATTTCAAGTTAGTTGAAAACTGTGTTAACTTATAATCACAGAGTGAAGTACTTTTTTTTTCAAATATCACGTCATTCTTAGGTCGATTTTATTAATATTCGACAGTGATAAGTGACATAATTTTGCAATTTCCTAAGTGGCTGTTTTGCATTACGAGTTCAGTTCCATTTTACATTCGACTCGGTCTCATAATGTTTTCAACTGTATAACTCAGTTGCGTGCTCAACTCAAGTAACATTTAACCTTCTTTAATTTCTCTCAAGTGATTAACTTGCAAAAGCGATCAGATTTCATTGACATGAAGCTGTTGCTATTAATGATTTTGTCTACGCAAAATCCATTTGCCTAACGAAATACATCTCGGGCACAAGTACATTGCCGTGTTCTATCTCAACGTCTGCTAGAACTTCTAGACCTCCTAGAATTTCGAGAACTTCCAGACCTCCCAAACCGTCTAGACCTCCATCGGAAGACGATCGCGGGTGAACGAGTATAATAACAGGACCGCAGTGGATATTACCAGCCCGGACCAAGGGCATTCTCAAAATCTTCTGTACAGATGTGATATGAAATGTAACATTTATTTTGTTAATAAACTCATCAGCAATTTTAAATAATCCATTATTCTTATTTCATGCAAACCTTTCCTTATTTGTAACGCTTCAGTTAAAAACCGAACACACCTTGTGTCAGTCTTATGCTCAGGTAGCTAACCAGATCAATAATTACGGTTACAGAGAGAGAGAAATAAGTATAAATTGCGCCCAGTATGGGGCACGATGTTGCCGAAGTTAAGCAAGGCCTCGAAAAAGAAGTTCAGGATGTCGAAGATTCAATTAGTGGACAGGTCAAAACCGTTAAAGTAGAACATCAGGGAAAGATTGAGACTCTCAATAATAAAGTTACCGAGCTCGATAGCTGCAGTCGCTTAAGTGCGGCCAGTATCCAGTATTCGGAAGATAGTGGGTTCGAACCCCACTGTCGGCAGCCCCGAAGATGGTTTTCCGTGGTTTGCCATTTTCACACCAGGCAAATGATGGTGCTGTACCTTAATTAAGGCCACAGCCGCTTCCTTTCCACTCCTAGCCCTTACCTGTCCCATCGTCGCCATAAGACCTATCTGTGCCGGTGCAACGTAAAGCCAATATCGAAAAATAATAATAAAGTTACTCAAATCGAAAGTCATAACAGTGCCAAATTTTCAAGGTGATAGCGGAGAAAATCCCAACATTTCTCCTATCGTAAGAATGTCAGATGACAAGACCGAAAAGTTCCCTGGGAAAGATGAGTATACTGCAAAGTAATTCCTCCTCAACACTGAAGAATATTTCTTGGAAAATCACGTGAGACTTGACTGCAAGTTACGGATAGCCTCCCGGGGAGGAAAGAGCGCTAACGTGGTACTCGGCATTCAAATTCAGTGCTAAGACGTATGATGACTTCGAAGAGGCATTGATAAAGAGATTCTGGAACTCGAAAATTCATCATTTAATAAAACTGCAATTATACTCCAGAAAATATAATACGGCTATCAATTCCCCACGCTACTCAGATTTCTTAATTTCTCAATTAAAGAAAATGCAGTCCTTCGATCCGCCCCTACCTGAACAAGGGCTAATTCAAGTAGTGGCGCTTCAACTTCCTGCACATGTCCAAGAGATTCTCGCGGCAGCTAATGTTCAAGACTTAGGACAGCTTGACGAAGTTCTGAGGAGATTGGACATTGTTCACACGCAGAATCCAACGAAGGCTAATACGCCGAAAGATGTTACAACTAACCATGTATAAGTTAAATCGCAGCCGAGGTCGAACGCCGAACCTCGCGAAAAAGGGGAGCAAAGAAGACATCCACCCTCTCGTTTCCGAAGATTTAGAAGAAGCCCATATGAGGGTAGAACACCCTATGAGCGTAACCAGACCTGGAGAAAGCCCTCTGAATCACCTATCCCAGACCGAGGTGCACAAAGGGCCGAAATTGAAAGAAGGTGGAGGGGTACTCGTGACTATATCCAGTGTAGAAATCAAGACGAAGGATTACCAGGCGCTGCTTTACTGGAGTACCAGGAAAACATTGGCAGACGGAATGAGACTTCCGAGCCAAATCCTGAGTCAAAGGGCGCGATAAATCTTCAATTTCCCCGCAATGAGATTGCCTGAAAACCGAAGTGGAGAAGAAATACCTTGCATCACTAGTAATAATTATTGGCACTTGGACGACACCGAACTATTGCATGAGGATCCTACAATTGCAAATCCTAGGAAACAACGCAGTCTCCCAGTTATTAATGTTGCGGTAGACCATCTCACTGTAACTGCCCTAGTCGATACCGGAGCTCAAGCTTTGCTAGTCTCCGACAGATTAATTGATGATTTGAAGAAAACAGAGGATGCGCTTTTAATGCCAGTCGCTCAACTCAAGGTTAAAGGGATTGTACCTGACAAATTTATCAAATGCAAAACCCAAACTGTCTTGACATTCGAAATTGAAGGCGTCCTCTTTGAACATATATTTCTCGTAATAACACAGATGACATTTCATGTTGTTGTAGGGTCTGATTTTCTTGTCAAGTACAATGGTGTCATTGACTACCCTGCCAACACTTTGAAATTTTTCAATATTAACTCAGTCGAGTTACAATTACTCAATTGTCAGGATGTGAAGTACCAGGGTCTAGATGCCCCTATATTTAATGCTGAAGGCAAAATGAGCGATGCCCGCCTATCGATCAAGAGGGTAGACCGATGAAAAGGGACCAGTCGAGGGCCAGGAAGCGCCCATCATCGAAGATGAATTTCACTTGGATCGTAATGACTTCATATTTTCTACCAGTGTAACTGAAAGCCCAGAGTTTAATTCTCAGGTGAGAGAGGCGACCCAGATGTTATTTAAGGCGATATTGGGTCAAAAATGCGAGTTTTTGAAAACAGTTTATTTAGTTAGATAGGTTGACAATATATTTCCAACGTTTCGTGATGATATTCAGCCTACAAGTGTGTCAAAAGTAATATTTTGTTTCGACGTGCATAAGGCACGCCCCCTTCGTGGTAGTCATCATGACATAAACTGAAATATTTTGTCCATTTGGAGGAGAAAAAGTTGAGACAATTCTTACTGCGCGATCAAGAAGGCTGTGACAACTTCCGCTGTATTGCCGTATGTGCATAGCCTACTTCCGCTGTAAACAGAGTTGCAAATTGTTGTTGTTGCCAGATTATAAACCAATTTCTGAAGTGAGCGGAGTAAGTGAGTGAGTTGAAGGTGGGAAACCACTCGGAGGCTTACACAGGCTCACAGATAAAGACATACACAGACTGCAGGTTTGCTATGGAAAGGTCATAAGAGACAATGTTGGAGATGTCAAAGCCGTGCAAAAAGCAGTGTGGGCAATATTTTTTCACAAGCTCTCTACTGATGAACATGCAATACATACTCTTTGCAGCATAACCTGGTGCAAATATAAACAAGCACAGGCAGAAGGAAGATCATATAAACATAAACACAATCTTCCTGAAGCTGTAATGAATGCCATCAAGCCCATATTCCGGATTCTAGCACACCCAGATCTGTTAAAAAAATGAACCCATGGCAAAACTCAAACTTCGGGAACTCTGTCTTGGACCAGCGTTTCTGGTACATTTCTCCCTCTCCTCGGGAGAAATAAAATCCGATCAGGGTTTGTTTTAATGTTCCCTTTTGTAGTACTTCTTCAGGTTAGCCACGTTATACGTACCTTCAATGTTTCCATCTAGCCTGTTTATTTAGCAGGCCCAATTATCAAGAACATCTGCGATTTTATAAGGTCCTACGTAATATTCTCGAAGATAAACCGGGTATAGTTCCTGCTATCTTCCTCCAAAATAATATGGAAGTACGACGATGTCATATCCATCGCGGAGAAGAGTTTCATTCCTCGAAATTTTCTGATGACGCCCCGAAGTAGAGGTGGGTGGTTGTATTTGAACACCAGTCTTTCATTTAATGCACGAGCGTGGAAACATAAGCGTAAACTGCCATTCGGTTCCCTTACGATAGCCCGAGGGTTCAAATACGGAGTGACACATTTGAAGATAATGCCGTCACTTTCCATCTGCCTGATCAGAGTCCTGGCTAGCTTCCTCCTGGACTTTTCGGAGATTTGTAAGGTCGCTTCCTATACGGTGAGGCATCTTTGACATTCAAGTGGTACTGGAAATTTTCAATTACACCAGGTTTATCATTGAAGAATTCTCAAAACTCTTTAAGGGGGGATGTATGCGATATTACAGTCTAACAGCATTTTTATTATAACTCGGGGCATTTTAGAGTTAGCTTTACCAAACTTTGTATACACATAAATAGGTAACAGAGGAATGTGTTAGTTTGAAGTCGAAGTACGCGCCGTGCGCTAGCACCCAACCGGCTACAGCAGGTCAGCTGAGAGCAACGTGGAACATGTGACGTCACGTCCTGCATATCATCGCCAGGGCTAGATTACGTCAGCCGAGAGAACATTCTAAATGTTCTATTACTAATAACATTTTATGGAGCAGAGTACAATTAAAAACACGTCATCATGTTAACCGATATTTTATCATCATAGTTCCCAAGTTTGAAGAAAATTCAAGTAAGGTTAATTTAAGGGAGATATTCATTAAAATGTAATAGCCTTAATTTTCAAGAGTGGTGGTGATTATTGTTTAAAGAGGAAGTACAACTAGGCAACCATCCTCTATATAACACTAATCAGAGGGAAAAATGGAAGGGAACCGACACTTCGAAAAATGAAGATATCGGACAAGGAAAGTCAAGGGCCACGAAGGGCGTGAAAATATAAGACTCCCTAGCCCTCGCAAACCTAATAGCGTCGGGGTCGGAAAAGAACAAGGGTTGACCAAGGGAGGTCGGATAGGATAGATAAAAGTGAGGAGCCTGGCACAAGTAAGTGGAAGCAATGCCAGGACTCAGCTGAAGACCCCGTGGTCGCCAACCCACGCTCAAACGTTCAGAGCCCCTGGGACCCCATTTAGTCGCCTCTTACGACAGACATGTGTTACCGTGGGTGTTATTCTACCGCCCCCACCCACAGGGGGATTAATTTTCAAGAATCTGGTATGAAAGGAAGGCAACTAAGTACCACAGTCGACTGGCGGTCGTAATGTGAAGTACAGGGTCGGTTTGCGTCAAGTGTTTGACAAATTCTGCGTGCTAAGAACTTTAACTCTGCAATAATCTGTGTCGGACTTAGAAATTCTCAACATCATTCGCGAGTGATAGAAAAATTTCCAACGCGAATTTAAACAGTTCTATTTAACTTGTATTTCAAGTGACTAACTATTTCTGAGACCAACTCAAGTGTTATTAGAACTTATTTTCTCACGAGTGCAACATTTCTTCAAGTGGTTGAAATATTTTGAATAACTCAGTATTCACATTCTAAGGTGATAGGAATATTTCTCCGATAATAAACTTCGAACTGTACGTTTAATTTCACCAAGTGATTAAAATATCTAAGTAAAACATTACAATTGAACTTAGGATTTTTCGAGTGAATAACATTCCAAGTAGTACTTTATAAATTGTCACAACTTTGTGATTACTTCATTTAACTTGTGTTTTGCGAGTGGAGGACATTTTCTCGCGTATTTCTTAAACATTCTTTTCTTGATAGAACTTGTGTCTGTAATAATAATAGTTACCTTTCGTGTAAGTCGAAACAAGGACTGTCTTCGAACAGATTATATTTGTGTTACGTTATTGCTTGTAGTTAAGTGAAGTGAATGGAACTAAATTCACGAGATAGAAATCTTTATTGATAATTTATTGAAGTGATTAATTTCAAGTTAGTTGAAAACTGTGTGAACTTACATAATCACCGAGTGAAGTGCTTTTTTTTAAAGTATCACGTTATTCTTAGGTCGATTTTTATTAACATTCGACAGTGATAAGTGACATAATTTTGCAATTTCCTAAGTGGCTGAGACAATGTCATCTACATTCCCAGCCACTTTAGGACCACTGAAATTGGAGACAAGTTGAAGTATTTCAGGTTTCTTCTGTGATGTTGCTGTAGAAGGATGTAGCACTGCCATCGTCTGTAAAGTTGCTATATTTTCTGGTAATCTTTTCTGAAGTTCCTCGTCCAGTTCAATTAAGAACTTCTTGCATCTTTCATGAACGTCGTTGCGTTCATCAGGTTTCAGAGTTTGCGCCAAACATTCAAAATCATATCCTAAATACATACCTGAAGTATGCATCACGTACTTCTCAAAGTCAAAGTATGGGAGATCTACATCTTTCTGCTTTTCCAACTGACTGGGGACAACAATTTTTTTCAGTACTGATTTAAAGGGTAGAAAGACACCCTTCAGTGCTTTCTCTGCTTCAACTCGCTCACTTTGAAATATCATATTAATCCTGCATATAGCTTTTAACTAAGTTTTGAGGTACACTAGAAGGGCTTTATACTCAGAGCAGTCCATTATATTATGTTCAGCCATGAAACAGTTGACCTCAGTTCTGGCTAAGCAATTTCAGTTCTTCCCATTGTTCCAGAATTGTTTCAATGGCAGCATACCTCGCGAGCCACCGGGTGCCACTAAGCCCTTGAATCCTTTTGGGGTTGCGATTGTTATTCATTGTTCTAAACAGTTGTTTGTAATGACCTAGTCTCTTAGGACTGTAGGAAAATCAGTTGTGGGTTACCCTTATTAGAAACATCATGTCTAGCAACATCGTACCATATTTTTTAAATGTACAATTTCCTGTTTGAGATAATAACAAAATAAATATCCCGTAAGGGTATTTTTAGTGCGGTATTTAACACATTTTATGTACCAGTATACTCAAATTGCTGAAATACGTAACCTTCTACCCTACATAAATTTCATATATAACTTACCTTTCAATACGGGATCTGTTTCCCACGTCTTTGTATACTTCTGTGCGTATATATCTCTTTGGATGCCATTATATATTACACCGCTACACATTCATAAAAAATAATAAATCACTGCACAGAATTATTAACAGATCTCGCAAACAAGCTTACATCTGCATGAACTGCACAGCCACAGTGAAAACTGCTTCGAGTTACGCTATCAGACTGCTACAATCAGGCACTGCGGGGATTTTCCTCCTACATGACGTTTATTCTACAAAGCGGACCAATGAACTATATGCGAGGCCCGAAGTCTGTGCTTCCCCTCAACATGTACCAATAGGAATCAATGCTGCTGCGGTTACTGAGGAGAAGGTGATACAGAGAGAAAGAAAGTGAGAGATATGCATATCTGTAATGTTTTGATGTATCGGTAATTTGTAGCTCTAACTGACAAAATCAGTAGATTTTATATAAATCCACCTCTCTGCTGGTGGTCAATAAAAATGTACAGCAAAAGGGGCCGGTGGGTTCGTAAAAGAGGCGAGAAGAGGGAATACCAAGGCACGTGAAGGGATCGTACGTTAAGAGGTGTAGCAGAGAAAATGACGTTGCATGATGAACTGCAGTATCTGAGACAGGCTGGCTGACAGTGAAAAATTAAACCTCAAGATAAATTTGACACACTAGCGGACCCAAGCATGCTATAGCAATGAAATAAATAAATAAATAAATTGTCATTCCCATAGTCAGACAAAATTCCTCAAAAAATAATTTCCCCCCTAAAATTCCCCCTGACTATTTTATCCCCCCAACTTGCCCTCTAAGACGAATAAATCCCCCTTAAATTAGGGGCAAACCCCTAAGTTGGCAACACTGATTCAGCCCTGCCCCCCCCCCCCCTGCTCCCAACGAGCGCACTGTAGTACATCACATCACTCATCAGAGCCTCCATGTGACGAGTACGGCAGCTGCTATTGGCAGAAACATCTCCCGATTGCTATTGGTCGATTTGAGTTTGAGAACCTCCCGTCCTGCTTGACAGCTGTTTGAAAACTTGGACCACGTGGGATGACCACGTTTGTGACCCTTTGATTTGTTTCTTCTCTGTTATCTTCGTTTTCATGTTTGAAGAAGTACAAGATATTTGAGGGAAGCATCCTTATGGTTCTTGTTTTACTAATCTCCTGAGGCCAGAACATGAAAACATATCACAACAATGCAAATGAATTTCCGATAAATTGAATCATAATCGCCTAGTCCTAAATTTGCTATTTATTTTATTTAACGTTTGAATATTGTTTGCGGGATATTCCATTCTATTTTTAAACAAAATCCTATTAAAAGGATAGTAGGCCGCAGGAGTTTAAGTAAGTTATTAAGCTGATGATTGATAGCTGCTCATGTTCCCAAAAATTTCTTTTTGGCTGTCACCTCTCTATTACCTTTATGCATGGTGGTTGATATGACAGTTACATAAGCCTACTTGAAACAGACACCTTAAAATTTAGTTGATGTAATGTTATATTATTTCTGATAAGCCACTATCGTTTTGAGGGTATTGAAATTAGCAGTAAAAATATAAACTGGGTTACGTGGCGCATTCCTATCTACGAAATATCGCTGTAAAATTTGTCACAAATGGAACATAATTCCTTTTACTTAAATGAAGTGAAAAATCTGCGGTGAATGAAGAAATACCGTCGTTATTAGAGAAATATGAATACATACTTAGGGCCTGTAGACAGGAATCCTTTATGTCGTATTCCGCTGCTAGTGCCGTCTTTTGTTAATTTCTTGAGGTCCAGGGCTAGCATCGAGGAATGGGAGTGCTATGTCTGTGGATTCTCATTATCTTTGTCCATATGACTAGCGCGGCCAGTTCAAACAGCAGAATGGAGGTGAACAGCATTCACGACGTTATTTCGTTCTTCAACGAGCCAAATGACCATGTTACAAAAATGATTTTTGTTGAAAGAAAAATAGCATGATCCCTGGACCAATAAATATTTTTATTTTTGTTTGAAGGAAAATAGCATGATAGCACTACCGTGAAGCAATGAAACGAAAGCAAAGGAGTTCAGTGAACAGACATCACACACGAAACTGTTGAAAGTGAAACAAAAGATATACGCGTGTTACTGTGATCATAACACCAAAAGTTCTTGTAAAGTAGTTAAGTAGGTATACATAATATTCTCCAAAAATAAAATATTTCTTAATTTACCGCAGATTTTAGACTTCATCTGTGTAAAAGCAATTATTATGTTCCATTTGTGATAAATTTTACAGTGATATTTCATAGATAGGAATGCGCGACATAACCTATAAACTGATACAGTGTCCTTAATTACTTTCTTCTATTTCTTTTCATGTCTCAGACCATGCACGAAAAGTGTCAGATCTGTGGCATTTACACAGATAGCAAAGAAGGCCGGCAACAGGGAATCTTATTCCATCATTTCCCTGTTGGTAGACCTGATATTTGCAGAGAGTGGTTGGACATTGTGGGGGGTCGAACCAAGACCAACTACAATATATCAGACCTTAATGCAGCTATCGATAATAGCAAAAATGGCGGCCCGATCGGTTTGTTCAAATGTAAACATGAGCATGTGCGAAGCATCTGTTTAGTTCTTTCTGTTGGTTTGGTTTGATTAGAAAACGTTAGTTTAGAGATGTTTTTATTGAAATTTGGTTTTAAAACTATTTTGATATATTAGGACGTGTCGATCGTATTGCATGCCTGGATGTAATTCATATTACAGCAGATGCACTCACATTCAGAACAAGTGTTCTTAATGCATCGTGACGATTTCGTAGTTACAAGTATTTTATTAGTGCATTAAAACATTCGAGGATAAATTTGTCAATAGAGTGGATGCGTTCCGCGTGCTTGATGAGCTGTTTTTCCGGATAAGTCCAAAACTCTGTGTTGGTGCCAATCCATTTTAAAAGTGAGGTTATTAAAAGTGATTAAAGCTGTTTATTTTATCTGTGAATGAAGAAGATTATATTCACCTTGTTAAATTAGAGGACAAGGTATCAACTGATATACTGTCACTTACAGTACGTTATTACGTTGCCAACGATTTGGGTGTTAAAGTGCTTTATACGAAAATGCACATGCTACCAGAGAACTTCAAATAGATTCTCCTATTGATTATCTGAAGTGAAATTGATATAGCAGTTTCGTGGATCATTGTCAGAATCATTGTTATGAGATAATTGAAATTCGCCAAAGGTTATGTTTCTAATAAATTTCTTGAACGAGGTAGGCTATTATACTTAAAAGTATATGGTAACAGAAAGGTAATTCAAATAAATGTATTTCTAAAACAAGTATTGATTTATAGGAAGAATTTACCAAGGGTGCTCCCTACTATATCTACACCAGTTCGAAAAATTTCCAATTTCTTTGAGATCACTTAAGAAAATACGGTACTAAGTAGACAATTGATACGTAATCTGCCACTTGGATGACAGCTCTAAATTCAGATCATCGGTGAGTGATTAATTAATTAATTAATTGACTGAATTGAAACGCGTCAAATATTCCCCCAGGACTGTTATTTTAGAATGCAATCCTGTATTACCTATTTTCTTTACCATAGTAGCTCGTAGAAAATATATATTTTTTTAATTATCCACATATTGCTTACCTAAATATAGGCTATTTCTAGTTAGTGCTGGTCTATTACCCAAAGTAAATTTTCTGTTCGTTATTATTGACAGCTTAGCAATTCAGTGCGATAATCCAAAGGTTATGTTTATGTATCACATGCGTGTTTTCATGGAACCGATGCGTCGGCCATGTTGTTTTTGTATTAAGGTCTGATATTATTGTAGATGGTCTTGGTCGAACGCTTGCGGCAGCTTCCTCCGAAGCAACTGAAGAACCGCACTGTGTGTTCGAGGTACTTTTGCCACTCAAGCTATCCAGGACAGCTATCAAGGTTGCTGTATAAAGATGCTGTCCCGGAAAGAGGTAATTGTTGTTATTAATTTCACAGTACTGTGACCTATCAAATTTTCCCGGGGATTCATTTCAAATTGCTCTCCAGAGGTAATGATGATAAATTCATCAGTGCCAGATGACTGGGAACCTCACTTCTCATAACTAAATTTACTATAATGCCTGTCATACCTAGTCTTGCCTTACCTGCAAGTTGAAATTTGTACATTTCTTAGAGGCAGAGAGTAGCTGAAATGTCTTAACATTTATTATTAACAGAATAGTGCACAAATGTGCAAATTTTATTCCTTTTTATAATCCATCAGTGGCTTTACGTTAGCTGAATTGTGATGGTGAGGTATTTAAATGAGCTCGCTATCCTAACTCCCTCTTTGTCTGAAAACCATTTGTACCGTTTTGTCCAGGTTAATTTTAAGGGAACTTGGGACATGTTTTTATTTTCCACAATTTTTGAGCAATCACAATGAAACTGTTATGGTATATGTACGAATATTATAGAAATAACATATCTTAATTTCAGCTTAATATCCTCATCAGTTTATGAGATATGATGTACTTTGTGTTTATGACACTTGCAAAACAGGCAGCTTTCAAAAAGTTCCCTGCGGGATGATTTGTACCTGCGAGTTTGAAAACTTGTGAAATGATTCTTCCTCATGGATGGAATTTTTTATTCACCCTATGTCACTCAATTAACTCCTGTTTCAATTTTAAAATTTTATTTCATGAATTTTCCACTAATTTTCTGTACATTTTGCCTCATAAAATGAGTATATTGAAGAAGAACGAAAAATTCATCCTACAATTTCTTAGGTAGGTTACATAGAAACTATATACCAACTTTGGTAAATATATGTTTAGATTTGACCTGCATGGAACAGTGCAGGTTACAAAAAATGGTGTTTTGGGTTAATTGAATATTAGTTCTAAAACCATTAAAAATTTTCATAATGGCCTTTCCAAATCTCTTAAAATTCACCAGCACTATAACTCCTATCCTCCTGCTTCCTCCCTGTGTACCTTTAGGAGTTTATTTTTCCTGGCTGTTTTCTTTTGTTGGGTGACTGACTACTGACTGTCACATTTTCTTCTTTCATCTCTTTGTGTGGCAAGTTTGGTGAATGCTGGTGAAAGTTTATAATTCCTTACAGCCATTTTCATTTCTTGTGTTGCACTACATCCCATGTTGTATTCTGCAACTGCATTAGAAACAGCTATTCCAAGTCTTTTTGAGGACACAAAAGTGTCTTTTGGGCACTCTTTCCATATACATGCTACATGCATGAAGACTTTCATTGGCATTTTGAGTATCCCCTCTACAACATCTAGACAGAAGTTCTGTTGATGCCAGCCTTTGGTATACAGGCACAATTTTCAGCAGCATTGCAATTGTGCACTGAACTGACATTTTTTGTGACTGAGGGGTTTGTCCAGTTGCAATACTCTTGTTGTAGAAGCACCATGATTCAGGTCCTTGGGGGCATTTCTTATGCTTAAGATCTTCATCTGTGGAGAAGTAATGGTATAGTGTGGCATATATTGCAGATTTCATATTATCTACAAAGGGAATATTTGCACATATTGCCCGCCTTTAATAATTTGTGAGCTTCGCAGTAGTTGCTTCCTTCAAACTTCCAGGCCCCCTTCCCCCAAGTGTAGTTCCTTCATGGTTGACTAAACTGTAGGATAAAGTAGTTCATAACATAGCTAACAGGTTGCAGTATTTAAAAATAGTATAATCTCAGTGTTACTGTAAAGAGGGAATTAATGGTAACAGAAGGGACACAGATAGCCCAGCACACAGAGGAAAGGGGGCATGGTGGATAATTAAATGACTGTGCAGAGCCATTTAAAAACGGCCGCAACTACGTCAAAAATAGTCACAACGGCACAAAACCACTTTTGTTATGTTTTGTTATGTTATGCCAGAATTCAAATTTCAACAATTTCATCTATTTACTGAAAAAAAATGTGTCCCAGGTCCCCTTAAGTTTGTTGTCTTCAGAATATTTTTCAAGGCTGACCACAGTTGCTTGAAGATCATCTTTGTTGTTAGAACCTATATCTAGGTCATCAGCATGTAAGTTCAATTTGGTTGAGGTAATCATTATATCTGCAACGTCTGCTGTGGTGATATTGAATAGAAGCAGACTGATAGATCACCCTGTAATACTCCACTGCACTGTTTAATAGGATCTGAAGTTGTTTTGCCATCATGAAGTCTTACTTTATTTTGTGACAAAACATTGTTTATTATTTAGCTGCATGTTACTGATCATGTTTCCCGGATCGGTGTGCATAACCTGTTGCTGTAGAATTCTTACAATGGCGCCTTTCACAAAGACTAGGTTGGTGGTACTGTAATGCTCGGGGCTATATAAGTCTTTTCCATTAAGTTGTTGATTACCTTGTATCCTTCACCATTTAGTTATTCTAGTATAATCATTGTCTTTTGATCTGGTTTATCAACTCTGCAACTTAAGTCACCTCCCAGAACTACAGGCTCTTCATTTATCACTATATTGATGGCTTTCATTATATGCTGAACTGCATTGTCCACTTTTCATTTAGAGGATGGTTTGAGGTCAGGAGTTCTGGTGGTCAGTGATCTACGTTAACTTGGTGTCTGTACAGGTGACCCTGGGGGAGCTTCGAGTGAAAGGTTGGCTAAGGAGAGGTAAACCCAGCCACTGGGGGGGGGGGTTCCTAACATTTGAATGTACCATTTTTAATTTTTGTCCAACTTCCTCTCAGCATGTAGGGGATCTTTTCTGGAGTCAGTGAATATCAAATTTGCAATTACAATAAGATTTTCTTCATTAATTTCAACTGAACATGAATGGAGCAAAAAAAGTTGTATGACATCTCTCAATACAGTTACTGTTAATGTATTCAAGTGCTTAATGAATTTAGGTGGACAATGTGCTCAGTGTAATTTTATTGCTGTTTTGCATACCGTAAGAACCATAGAGGGATCATAAGAACCATAATACATGTTTATGAATGAATGACATAATGAGATTTGAAAAGCAATACCCCGCATTCACTGTAGTAGAGTCCGACTCGTTGGCTGAATGGTCAGCGTACTGGCCTTCGGTTCAGAGGGTCCCGGGTTCGATTCCCGGCCGGGTCGGGGATTTTAACCTTCACTGGTTAATTCCAATGGCCCGGGGGCTGGGTGTTTGTGCTGTCCCCAACATCCCTGCAACTCACACACCACACATAACACTATCCTCCACCACAATAACACGCAGTTACCTACACATGACAGATGCCGCCCACCCTCATCGGAGGGTCTTAGTGTTTTTTTGTTTTTTTTCATATAAGTGTGCCTCGACATGAGCCTGGTCCACGGCCAAGTCCTTCAGCTGCTATGACTGCTGCTGCTCCCACTACCTGCACTCTTACTGCCTCTGCTACTACTACTACTACTACTACTACCACCACCACTGGTGCTGTTACTGCCACCACCATTTCCATGACTACTACTACTACTACTACTACTACTACTACTACTACATAGCCTTACCATAAATACTGTCCCAAACTTTTAAGTAAATTGACACAAAATGGTTAGAGATATTTTAATATCCTAATAACAAGTGTTACATAGATGCATTATGAACCATAACCACAAATAATTATTTAAAATGGCCACCATTTGCACGCACACAGGCCTTAAGTCTTTATGGTCACTCATCAATGGCATTACGCAACACATCAACTGGAAATTCTGCAACTGCCTTCCGAAGAGACTGCTTTAAGCTTTCAATATTGGAATGTCTTTTCTTGCAAGCCATCTCCTGAAGCTTGGACCACAATTTGTAGACCAAAGGGTTTAAATCTGGACTTCCAGACGGCTAATCTGAAGTGGAAATGAAATCAGGAACATTTGCCTCCAACCACTGCTGGGTTGCCCGTGCCTTGTGCGCTGGGGCTGAGTCCTGCTAGAAGTTCCAGTTCCGTCCATGGAAGAGGGTGTTGTTGAGATTCAAGCACTGTCTCCTGGTACACTTTAGCAAAAGTTTTGACTCCCTTTTCACAGAAATGGAGCTCCGTTGTGCCCTCGAAGCTCACACCCCACCACACCAAAACTGATGAGGGATGATGACACCTCTGGATCCTTGGAGCCTTTTCACCAGCTTCTCTAGAGGAATGAGCATATACCCTGTTGTTATCGGCATTGAAAGTCTCCTCAACACTGAAAATCTTTTCATTCGTAAACAGGATTCGACGATGACCATTAGCCGCGCAACGCTTAAGTAAGTGCTTTGATTTTAGGAGCCTCTGGCGCTTCAGTTCCATTTGTCAGAAGATGTCCTTTGCGTCATTTGTAAGCACAGAGTCCCAGGTCAATGCTTAACGTGCGAGACAGACATTTTTGATATCTGTAACTCACGAGCCATCACTGACTGTCTCCTTACCGGATTTCGTCGCAGACGAGCTGCCACTGCTTTGATGAGTTCTTGCGTTCGTACTGTGTGTGGTCTTCCTTGCTGCAGGCGATCTCTCACAGTTCCAACCTCAACAAATCGATTTATAGTCTGGTAAACAAATTTTTTACTAATTTTCAGCTTCTGGAGGGTTTTGAAAATCTCCCCTGGTGATTGCCCTACCTTGTGTAATGCTATCACGGCCACACGATTCTCATACTCCCCCCATTCCATCTTGAAAACTTCAAACTGACAACTGTACACTTCTGCAGCTCAACCAACAATGACTTGCGCTTCACGATACCGGTTTTGAAGCCGCTCCCTCGTTCGGGAGGAAGTACAGCCACCCTCAAAAGTTGGGACTATTTATGGTAAGACTGGGTACTATGGGTGATGGTGCTGCTGCTATTACTACCACTGGTAGTGCTGCTGTCGTGACCTCCACTCCTGCTGCAACTGCTTTCACCTATAAATACTGTAAAACTGTGAATTTAAATGATAAATCATTAGCAAAATTGCATCAATTACATCGGAGATCAAATGTTTAGCTTGACCACTACGTAGTCGCGAGCAGGGGTCTGGATTAGCGTGGAATCGCATGCGAGCCCTCTATTCCGCATAACATCACAAACCTGTATGGCAGTCTACATGCCCACAGCAACCGAGTGGGAGGCCTAAGTCCACTGTTACATGATTTGGAAGGAGCAATAGAACACTAGAAGTTCAAAGTACTCTGTTATATCTCGTTTGTGATGATAACATTCAAATAGTTCAATTGTGCACTTAATGTTTACCTGTCTGATATTTTTGTTAATGCCCCAAGGGGAACGAATTGAAATTTATTTTCATATTGAAGTTTTACGTAGTATTCCCTGTCTGCCTACTCATTCTTGCCACCCGGCTGACAAACATTGCTGGGGAGAACACTGGTGCTAATGTTATTAATGTTCATTTTACATTCAAATTAAACAATTTCAATTTGTGAATACTATTGATTGTTTATCAATATATTTAATTATTACAAAACACCCAGCAAGTAGGCTGTGCAATGGGGTCATGTATCTATGAAATTGCGCTCGGGCAGTGGTGGGTTCGAACCCCACTGTCCCCTATCTTGAAGATGGTTTCCCTTCTTCACAATAGGCAGGCAAATACTAAGGCCATACCTTAATTAAGGCCACAGTTGTTTCCTTCTGAGGCCCATTCCATCATTGCCATGAATCGGTGCTATATGAGCCTCACAGGCAAAAGAAATTAGACATCATTATGAAGCCATTAACATCATTATAACTGTTCATAAAGGTGGAAAACAGGTATGTTCAGTTCATGTTCAGTGTTGTAATTCAAAATATGCCATGCATCTGCATATTGCAGACTCCATTTGTCTTAATTGCATCATAACGACTTGTATAAATTCCTGCCGTACAGTTGTTGTATACACAAGCACTTTATTTAAACTTCATGGGACATGCATTCTCATTAATATTAGTATTACTATTAATATTATTATAGGGTGATTAAGTACAGTACGAAGCATGTCTGCTAAATGGGAAGTGAAAAACTGTAATGTGGAGTTATTTACGAGAGCAATGAACCTTTCAAACATGTGGTTTACTGTACTCATAGCCTGTTCCTTTATATGAGCTCACAATTTCTGTATAATTGTATGATAATAATCAAGTACTGAAGTGGAAGTGTCGTGTGATATTGCGTGGATGATTTTTGTAAAGAAGTCATCGTTTTGGTTAAGCATCCATTTCTACCAAAGGAGGTTTCACTGAAAATGTTGTATTTTGGACAACATTTTTCATATGAACACAGGAAATATGTTACGCTCTCTGCTCTCTTATTTGCAATTTGTATGCACATCCTCCTCTACACAAGAATGTACTGGTATGTATTCATTCTCCAAGTAACTAAATTAATTTTTGTGATTGTTGTGATGTTGGTAACCCATTCATTTAATGTGATGGTAACAGTTGTACAAACTTTCCTTATCATAGTTGTCCCCCTGTCGGTAGGGGCAGTAGAATAACAGCCACGGCATCCTCTGCCTGCTGTCAGAAGAGACTAAAAGGGGTCCCATGGGGGCTCTGTACTTGGGAGCTTGGGTAGGCGACCACGGAGCCCGTAATTGAATCTTGGCATTGCTTCCGCTTGCTTGTGCCAGGCTCCCCACTTTCATCCATTCTATCCGATCTACCTCGATCACCACCTGTTCTTTTCTTCCCCCAGATTGTATTATGTATGGAGGCCTAGGGAGTCTTATTTTCAAGCCCTCCGTGGCCCTGGTCTTCCTTAGGCTGATACCTTCATTTTTCATAGTATTCACCCCCTTCCATTTCTTCTCTCCAATTACTAATATATAGAGGATGGTTGCCTAGTTGTACTTCCTCTTAAAACAATAATCACCACCACCACTCTTATCATATTAAAATTATAAAATTCTTTTATTAACAACCACCTACTCAATACAATATAACACACTCACTGAATTATAAAATAATCATGAGGCGTCTTAAAAAATGGCTTAAATAACGGAACATGTTTCGTTCGGCATTGCGAACATCATCAGCCGTTAGTACAAAGGCTAAGGTCAGGGCCCTGAACTTAAGTGATTAAAATTGTTAAAAGAATAACAACGTCATAATAAAAAGTAATATGTTAACATTAGACTTAATTAGTAACAGTATGTACAGATCAACAGCAATAATTTATGGTGAAATTAATTGAACGATGGCAGTCTGTGGAGTTAAAAACAATCATGGGTTTGTTAAAGTAAAAAACAAAAATAGATATTGTAGACAATTAAAATATACGTCAATGTGTGAAGCGTAGATTAATTATTGACGTTAGAGTTCTTACAATTGTGCGAAAACAAAAGTTGAATTAGAGTTAATTGAACAGTACGAGTCAAATAGAACCAGTCGAAAGGCGCATGACGACGTAACCAAGGATGATATGACGTGGTCACCAATAATTGCAAATTCTGTAGGAGAGAGAATCACAATGCCAGAAGGAAATACAAGTTGAAATAGTCCACATTCACGCGCTGGCATAAAATTAAAAACGTATACAATGTAGAACATCAATGATGAACTCATTATGGAGTAACTGTGATCTTGAATAAGGGAGAGTTCAGGCAATCCGTAGATGAATGAAGCAGATTATGGCACAATTGGAGTTTGAAATCTGGAATGAAAGAAAAGGGAGGGAAATGAAATTATGTTATAACGGAAAATGAAGAAGGAGAAAAAAAATTGAAAGAGGAGGCTTACCCTTGGGACTAGTGTGAGGTGTCCGCTAGTGTTAGCTGCGTGAAGTAAACTGGCGAGTAGCTTTATTGCTGCTTCTAGTGTTATATGTATGTATATGTAGAGGCGGGGAGTGAGTCATGTGAGGCAGAGGGGCGAGCAATTCTTTGGGCGGGTTGAATGTTCGTGGAGGGGGTGTTGCATGAAGGGGCGGTAGAACAGTAGCTGTTGTTACAGAGGAAATATTATTAGCGGTTGTATCATTAAAAATTCTCATAAAGTTATTATTATTTATATTGAAAAGAGAAAGTAGTTCTGGAATTTTTTCGATTATTGGACTTTTAATTTCCGAAGTATCATTTAAATTTTGATTCCTATTAAAATACTGGTCTAAGAATATATAAATATTCTCAAACTCTGTCATAAGTTTACTTTTATTAACGTATTTCAAGATTTGAAGGTCTTTTTCAATTGTCGTAAAACTGTGGCCAGTTTCTTCCATATGGGTGCTCATGGCGGAATACTTTTTATGTTTCGAAGCGTTGTAGTGTTCAAGGTATCTGGTCAAAAAGCTACGTCATTAATCTTTGTAAGCTGGAAGGTATCCATATAGGTAGTATGAGTAATTTGTTTTGCACGAGTGGAAAAACATTGCTATATTGGACTCTGGTAATTTGTATGACTCATGCGGGCATCCCAGTATCTGATGAGATGTGCTTGTTGATGTTGTTGTTCTAGGAAACTTCTATGACTCATGCGAAACACCCGAGCGTTTGTTTATGTCTTGGGACCAAGTATGAGTTCAGGGCATGGTCTTGACTAGAGGATCACTCATGATTGACTGGCAAGGACCAATCCAGACATATCATCTGAAAGGAAGGGAGAAGCGACGGAAGTGAAAGGAACGAGCTGACTGTCGCAGCGGAAGGACGTACGTGCCTCTCGCTCCGCTTTCTCTGTCCTTGCCAGGCGCTCAGTACTTAAGTGCTAACCAGGCTGCTGTACTTATTAGTACGACTTCGAAAGAGCTTTTGTCTGAGCTGAGCACTTCTAAGTGCTCGCTTTTTCTCTTTCAGGAGTTCATTTTCAGGATGACCAGGATGGAGAAGCCGACCCTAGCAGTGAGACTGGTCGACCACGACTACGAGGCAGCCTTCAAGAAGCTACAAGACGCGCTCTACACGATTGAAGCCCCATTATGAACGGCCGGGGCTAGAGGTGTCAACCGGTGGGGGGAGGACAACCACCAGGGGACGCTGGGAGTATTCGACCACCTTAACGCGACCGCGGAGTCCATCGGGGAGCCACTGCTGCAGGTCATCAGCCATATGGTCACTGCCTGGGCGATCATCATTCGCCCTAATGACGCAGCTAGCTTCAAGGTCTACGAGGAGCGCATGTCCCAGCAGTTCCATGTTGCCCGGCCACGAGGACTTAGGGAGCACCTGGATGTCTCAGGCTACCAGGAAGCAGCCACACAGGCGGAGTACACGCAGACCAACAAGGCCGCCAACCAGGATCGTCGACCACCCACCAAGGCGAAGTGGTCGCAGACGCAGGCCTGCGCAAGTCAGGAACGCGCCCGTGATGGTGGACAGCAGTACAGCAGTGGAGAAGGACGCCCCCTGGCGTTCTGAGACTGCTGCCCAGGCCCAGCCTGCCTGCATGTCTGTCGAGCTGCAGACCTCGATGTGCGCCCCTCAGGACAGGGAACGCAGTCGAGTGTTAGCACCGACCGACGCCGCCGCCGCCAACCAGGGGAAGGAAGAAGACGGCGACGCAGCGGAGCCACCAGCTACCCCAGTGTCACCAGGCCGGGAGGAGGGCTACCAGGACGAGGCATCTTCCCCTTCCGAGAAGCAAACCCCAGGAAGAAGACGACGACGCCAGACCAGGAAGCAGAAGGCGACGCCAGCCTACCAGGAGAGGGCAACCGAGCCGCAACCCAGGACTGCTCACAGGACAGCAGTATACCGAGGAACAAATCAGGAGAGGACCTAAGCGGGTAGCGGCAGCCAGGTGAGATGGAAATGTCCCCCTCAGCAGCTCTTGCAGTGTTTCCGCTGCCTGAGGTGGGGCCACCGGCAGAGGAGCTGCGGGCTCCAAGTGAAGTGCAACGGTTGTGGGGGTGATCACCACTACACGGCATGCGCGACACTTAAGGAGACGCCGGTATGCGCCAACTGCGCGGGGGGCCATCCGGCCTCCCATCGCAGTTGCCCAGTCTACCGAGCCATGGCGCGGGCAGAGAGGAAGGAGGCCCAGCGTCATGACCCACACCCTTCCAGGAGACCCCCGCCTCGGCGGGCTTGGCCTCATTCTCCGGGATCGGAGACTGGGTACGAGGGACCCCAAGGAGGTGGTGCGGTGCGGCAGGCCCTATTGGTACTCGACGCATGGCTCCGCAGCCGGCAAGGCCCGCGCTAGTCACGGCAGTGCCCAGACGGACTGATCCCCTGGCAGATGGAACGGCGAGACTATGGTTTATGGCTAGCTGGTGAATGATACCTCTTCTCAACTAACACTACCACTGGACATTTTCCAGTCCACATCCTTGCATGCGCTATCACAAAATGTCAGGTTTTACATTTAGGCTCTTTCTCTTTCTGCCTATGTGATTTTTCCCTGACGCTTCAATCTCAACACTACTTACCACCACAAACTCTAATAATGATAATAATAATGTTATTTGTTTTACGTCCCACTACTTTTTAAGGTCTTCGGAGACGCCGAGGTGCCGGAATTTAGTCCAGCAGGAGTTCTTTTACGTGCCAGTAAATCTACCGACATGGGGCTGTCATATTTGAGCACCTTCAAATACCACCGGACTGAGCCAGGATCGAACCTGCCAAGTTGGGGTTAGAAGGCCAGCGCCTTAACCGTCTGAGCCACTCAGCCCGGCCACACAAACTCTTGTCGTGGTAGCGAGTTTAACTCTGATATCGGCAGATACTCCTTGTATCACGTTCCCACTCTTCCCTGCTATCTCTTTCTTCTTAGAAATTAATAGCATGTCGGAGGCCATGTAGATTGAGTCGATGGTCACGGCGCGGGAGCGGGCTACGGAGGCCCCCGTAAAAGAAAGAAAAAACGGAAGTGAACCACAACTGACACACTGTACGAGAAGGAAGTAGTGCGGACGCACTGTACGGGAAGGAAGTGGTGCTGATACACGGTACTGGAATGACATGGCTACAATGGTCTGGACTTCAAACGTTCGTGGAACGTAGTCTTGTTGTGTTCGTGGAAAGTGACTGATCGGCAAATTGTGGAGTGTTTACGTATTAAGCATTGTAGCACTTATGGCGGCTTGGCATTATATGTTGGTGAAAGCTGTCTCAGACTTTCCATAATTTATGTTCAGGATCGACAAGCGTGTGTTGCTCAAATGTATATATCTTTACAACAAGTGTTAGTCAGTGAACACAGTATTACGAGGTACAGTATATATGTGTGATATTATACGTGCCGATTATGAGAATCGGCAAGTCGTATTGATACAGAGACAGTAAAGAGTATTTATCTACATATATGTACATTGTTCATCGGACTATCTACAAATGGTAGCTTAGTTCTCGCTTTCGTTTTCCCACTGTTTTCATTATTGTTCTAAATATGGAGTCTTCCAGCAATCTTTTGTGTGTGTATTATATGATAATTTTGTGTTGATGAGATGCTCATGTACGGATTTTGTTAAGAATATAGTTAGCTATTTTAGAATCAGTGGAGTTATTGGTGAACCTAGGTGCAGTTCCTACCTATTTAGTCGTTTTCAGGAGGTTAGGTAAGGCCTGTAGCAGATGTACCAGTACACAGTATTATGTACACGCCCTGGGATATAAAGTTTATCATGCTCTATCTAAATTCGAGGGATCCATTTTGGTGAACTCTGGAGCCCATACTACGGACATTTCGATTAATTATGTTTATTAATTTAATTTATTTCAATATTTATTCAGAAAATTTCAATTTTAAACAGTATTAGTAGTTGCTGGCCCGTATACTGATGATCATCCATTTAAATTATTTATGAATTTCCCGTAAACTAATTATCTGGTGTTTATCGTTCAAATTTTCATGTAATAGTTGCAACCAAGTTTTCCCTTTTAACATTTTAATCTTTCTATACCATAAGTAAACATTATTTACAATATTATTTAACGATATGAGTTTTAAGTCTTCCAATATTTGATTATTTGAAGAAGCCTATGTCGATATCAGCTTCATTTATCCCAATTTAAAATTCATTATGAAATAGTGTTTCATGATTTAATTTTCTTTGCGTTTTTTAAATCTATATATATAAAATAACTTGTCCTGACTGACTGACTGACTGATTCATCATCGCCGAGCCAACAGTATTAGTAGTTGCTGGCCCGTATACTGATGATCATCCATTTAAATTAAAAAGAAATGAAATTTTGGGGATATATTCATAATAAGATGTAGGTGCTCGCTAAGAGAGGATTTTTGGATATTCCGTCGCTAAGGGGGTTAAAAGGGGGGTGAAATTTTAAAATGAGTGTATCTATATCTCAAAACTTTAAAAGTTTACAGATGTAAAAATTGGTATTTAGAATCTTCTTTAAAAATAAGGAAACACGTATTTTTTGTTTTCAGAAAATCCCAATAGGAGGGGTGAAAAAGGGTGAAAATGGGGACAAATGGGTTGAATGCCTTTAATCAGGATACCGGTACTTATATCTCAGAAACTGAAGATATTACAGAGCTGAAAATTGGTACTTTTGATCTCGTTTAAAAATAAAGGGACACGTATTTTTGTGTTTTTGGAAAATCCAATTAATAGGAGGGTGAAAAGGGGGTGAATTTTTAAAATGAGTGAATCTATATCTCCAAACTTTTAAAGTTTGCAGATGTAAAAATTGGTATTTAGAATCTTCTTTAAAAATAAGGAAACACGTATTTTTTTGGTTTTCGGAAAATCGCAATAGGAGGAGTGAAAAGAGGTGAAAGAGGGGTTGAATGCCTTTAATGAGGCTACTTATATCTCAGAAACTGAAGATATTACAGACCTGAAAATAGGTGTTTGGGATCTCCTTTAAAAATAAAGAAGCACGTATTTTTTTGTTTCTGGAAAATACAATTAAGGGGGGGGGGTGAAAAGAGGGTAATATTTTAAAATGAGTGTATCTATATCTCAAAACTTTTAAAGGTTATAGATGTGAAAATTGGTATTTAGAATCTCCTTTAAAAATAAAGAAACACGTATATTTTGTTTTCGGAAAATCCTAATAGGAAGGGTGGAAAAGGTTGAAAAGGGTGTCGAATGCCTTAAATGAGGCTACTTATATTTCAGAACCTGAAGATATTACAGACCTAAAAATTGGTGTTTGGGATCTCCTTTAAAAATAAAGAAACACGTATTTTTTTAGTTTTTGGAAAATCCAATTAATGGCGGTTAAACAGGAGTGACAAATTGGGGTGAATTTTTTGAAAGATTATATCTACAGAATATCTTGGAAACGTAAAATGTTACAGGCGTAAAAAGTGGGTGTTTGGAAACTCCTGTAAATGTAAAGAAACATAGGTGATTTGTTTTTGGAAACTCCACTTAAGGGGAACTCAAAAGGGGTGAAATTTTAAAATGAGAATTTTTACAGTATATCTAAAAAATCTTAACATGTTCCAGAAGTGAAAAATGGTATTTCATATCTCTATTAAACATAAAAACGTGTATTTTTAGTTTTCGGAAATACCACTTGGGTGGAGGGGGCGGGGGTAAAAGTGACTGAAAATGGTGTTGTATTCTTTTAATTAGGCTACTGATATCTCAAAAATGAAGATGTTACAGACGTGAAATTTGATATTTGCAATCTGCTTTAAAAGTAAAGAAACACGTATTCTCGGAAAATCCAATAAGGGGGGGGGGAGGGTGAAAGAATTGAAAAATTAATTGACTTAATTGTATGAGAATACATACATCTAAAAAACTAAAGTTGTTACAGACGTGAAAATTCGTATGTGGATCTCCTTTAAAAGCAAAGAAAAACGCGTTTTGGGGGGGAAACCATCTTGGAGGGCGGGAGTGTAAAGGAGTTGAATTCCTTTCATGAGGACACATAAATCAAAAACTGAAGAAGTTAGAGTCGTGATAATTGGTATTTAGATGATCCTTTACTATTAAAGAAACAAGTATTTTTTGCGGGAAAATTCATTTAGGGGTAGTGTGAAATGAAGTGAAAAAAGTAAATTATTTTTATGGGGATACTTATATCTCAAAACTGAAGGTAACAGACGTGAACACTGGTGTTTGGAATCTCCCTTAAACATAAAGAAACAAGCCTTCTTTTAATTTTTTTTGGTGGGGGGGGGGGAGGGTGGCGGTAAATAAACTTAACGGCGGTGGGGTGTAGAAGGAGGTGAGACCAATTGATTTTACTGTTCTTAATGTACTTATAAGGATCCTCCGTTTCTCAGGCGGCAGCGCGCCGGCCTCTCACAGCTGGGTTCCGTGGTTCAAATCCCGATCACTCCATGTGATATTCGTGCTGGACAAGACGGAGGCGGGACAGGTTTTTCTCCGGATACTCCGGTTTTCCCTGTCATCAGCCATTCCAGCAACACATAATAATAATAATAATAATAATAATAATAATAATAATAATAATAATAATAATAATAATAATGTTCCGGACCGTCGTCAAATGTGCGGACCGCGCTGGAAACGGCTCCTGGACGGGTAATGACTAAGAATGCAGTCCGGCCGCGGGTTCAGTGCCGCCAAGGCACCCAAGACGACACCACGCCGGATCTCCTGAAGGATTTTATCCATATTAAAAATGATTATAGGAAAAGATGGCAAAGATTTACGGACTCAACTGACCGGGAGGAATACTTGAGAGTAGCCCGGGAAGAACGAAATCGATTGCTGGAAAGGAAGATTGAAAAATGGGAGGAAACGTGCCGTAATCTAATAGAAAACGAGTCAGATCGGGAATTTTGGTGGATTCTCGCAGAAAACGAGTCTGATCGCGAATTTCGGCGGATTATATATCTAAAACAATAAGCATTCAATTATAAATTTCAGTATAATACCGTATCTTGCTAGTATATATTGTGACCGTTCGTGGGACGCCTAACTCGGAGATGATAATAAATTTTATAATTTCGCTCGACTAGTATTCAGGGGTTTACATGATCTTCCACTCAGGGCATGGCCCTTCGGAAAGGAAGAGGTCACATCCTATCAATCTTAGTCCGATAATAATCTAACATCAGATTCAAGATAATAAGTTCACTAAAACTAAGCATAAATGAATATTTGCAATGAGAAATTGGAAGTATAATAATTTTAATAACATGAAATTAACTGGCTACAACTGAACAACTGAATATGCAACGTAAAAAAATATTAACTTTGTGCATCACAACCGCACCGTATTAAAGAATCAAGTCCATCTTGAAAAATAATTGTCAGTCATTAAGTCAAAATCACATCATTACGCAACACTGTTTCATTTAAATAAATATAAATTGATGTAATGGAAAATCAGCAATTTCAGTCACAAATCGTTCATCTTGTTTGTTCATTTCTGACGTATTACTAGACGAACCTGTCCTCCCTGCTCTACTTCTCTTATTACTTCATTATAATTACCTAACTAACTGAGTAATAACTTGAATTTTCTAACAGCGCATGATAAACACCGAAAATCCATCAAATACATAATAATATCAGTGCTCCATGATCAATTAACTGCATGTCTCCGTCCAACCAACGGCGTCATGTGGCTGCACCTGAAAAGGTACTATCTACTGACATAAATAAGCAAACTATCAAGTGCCAGACGATCTGCGTTGCATCGGCTCCATTCCATCCTGCTGAAAATACACCTACAGCGCTAACTTACTACATCTAGCAATACTACAAGCTGATCTACAGTACAGGTGACAATAATCTCACAATCAAATAGTCGTTCGAGTAGCTTGTCGAAGATCCTACTCGTATATTCGTAAATACATTCCGCTACCCATGTGATACCAAATTAAACTCATGTCAGCTCGCATGCCTAACCAAACTCTTCGAAAAGCATTCAAAACAACGCTACGAAACACGCTCATCTAATAAACTCAAATATACGCGGCGGAAATACCTTTCAATACTATTATCCTAACCATTGGCCATCTCAAAGAATTACATTACTACCGCAATTCACACTCAATAAATCTTTCCCTGCTTATACCGTCAACTATACCTTTAGATGACCCTACATATTTTACGCTTCACAATGTCCACCACATAATGAGAAATCATCATCCCCTACATAAATGAGCTAAATATCTTTGAAGAGCTTCACTATTATTCATACGACCATCACTGAGTCGATCCACTAAACATATCACAACACTCCGCGGAATTATACATTACCATAAGATCACCACTTCAAATATTTCACACATCAGCACATCAAAACTTACCTGTGGCATTCAAGATCACACACGCCTTATAACTGTTCCACAAACACCGAAAACAACGCAGGAAAGATCGCCTAACCCTAGTATTCACCAACGGAAAACGATATTCTAATATACGCAGTAGAATTACATGACGTTACCAACACCGTTAGCACGTTAGAACATTCAAGTCATTTCATTTTATATCACCTGTGTGACATTAAAAAAAAAAAAATCTACTTCTACTATAAGCATCTACAAGTAAACAAGAAGGGCAAGGTTCGACTACTCATCTGACTTCTTCGTTTTTCCATGGGTATTGGTCGTCAGGTTATTTCTTCAGCCATCTCATTCATCTCGGCAGAGTGCGGATCCACCAGGATCCTACCAGTTTACTCGGACATCTCTTCTATATGAACTTCCTTATTCACAAATATAGGCAACATCTTGAGTTCAACCTGAAACTTGAACAGAATGGTTAGATCGAATTCGTACATATTTTTTAAATCCACTGTTATAGATTAATACTGGCCTGTGTAAATTTTATATCGCTCAATGCTATACTTAGTTTGTTAACGTATTTAGGCCTCAACTTCTTCAATTTTATGAGCTTTAATTCGGATATACGGGCTGAGCTCTCTATTGCTTCACGATCCTTTTTGTACTCTTCAACAATCGACATTTAAAACAAATTCCAACTTCATTATTTCAATAAAAAACGAGGCTGCTTTCCATAAGCTACATAACTACGATCCTGATTTCTTTACATCTGGTTTTGACATTGAGGAACGTTATCACAGAGATCCACAAAGGAACACACGCTACTATTGTTTGTTCTTTCCACTTGAAATACGTCATACCACACGCCTGTTAGATAATTAAATGCATAATTCCGGCTCAGTCCATGGCCTCCTTAATGTCTGTTATACTAGATGTGATGTCTGGCCGATTTTCTTCTCAACTGTTACTGCAAGTATTTATTGATACCCGCTTGTGACTACACGGTTTTACACGGGGTCCGGTGTGTACCACGGGGTTCCGAGCTTGATCTATCGATTCTCATCCATACGATCTACTATCAATTCGCGAGTTGTGTCGGCTCATATCTTACGAATATTAAATTCGCCGCAAATCAACAGTTATTTTACCCCCATGCCGTCCACATGCATTTATCATGCTTATGACCTCCAATGACTCCCTGACATGTAATTGCACGTCATTGGAAGGTCATAATATATATATATATATATATATATATACTTGCAAGATACCCGTGCTTCGCCGACATTCGCGATCTGACACGTTTTCTGAGAGAATCCGCCAAAATTCGAATTCTGATTTGTTTTCTAATAGATTACGGCAAGTTTCCTCCCATTTTTCAATCTTTCTTTCCAGCAATCGATTTCGTACTTCCCGGCCTAGGTCCAGGTATTTCACCCGGTCAGTTGGTGGATCAAATCCTTCAGGAGATCCAGCGGGGTATCGTCTTGGGTGCCTTGGCGATACTGAACCCGCGGCCGGACTGCATTCTTAGTCATTACCCGTTTCCAGCGCGGTCCGCACATTTATTATTATAATAAAAATAATAATTATTATTATATGTTCTGGACCCCACAGCAAGAAGCAAGACCGCTACTTGGCGGTAAATTACATCTGCTGCCATTGTCATTGTTGAGAATGTGACCAGCACCATTGTCACGCGTAGGCAAATGTACGGGATCTCTGGCGATACGAATGACATACTTCCGTGCATTATTGACCTTATTATAGAGGTGAACAATTGGACGGTCAATCTCATTCCTATCGTTTATTTCAAATGTGTTTAAATTTTTACTTATATGCCAGGAGAATCTACTGTAATCTAAGAACGTTCTCCGAAGGAATAGATGGATCTTGAAAACGAACCCAGGAAAGATTAAAAATGATCGGTTTATGATCAGAATAAGTATATCGAAAATCTACAGCCTGTTTCCAGTCGTTCGACAGGGTCAGGAATGGAATGAATAAAGCTCCCATCTAGCGGCGACAATAGGAATTGTTCCGGCTGCCGAAACCTGTCGCACTCCACTGGGGCAATTATCAATGAATGACAAATGAAATGAAATTATATTGGACAGTGTTGCTGGAATGAATAATGACAGGAAAACCGGAGTATCCGGAGAAATACCTGTCTCGCCTCCGTTTGGTCCAGCACGAATGTCACATGGAGAGACCGGGATTTGAACCACGGAACCCAGCTGTGAGAGGCCGGCGCGCTGCCGCCTGGGCAACGAAGGCTCCTTATAAATACATTATGAACAGTCAAATCAATTGGTCTCTGCTCCTTTTACAACCCACCGCCGTCAAGTTTATTTACACCCCCCCCCCCTTCCTCGAAAAAACTAAAAGAAGGCGTGTTTCTGTATATTTAAAGGAGATTCCAAACACCAGTGTTCACGTCTATTACCTTCAGTTTTGAGATTTAAAATAATGTTTTTCACTTTCACACTCCCCCCCCACCTCCCTCCCTAAGTGAATTTTCAGGCAAAAAATACTTGTTCGTTTAATAGCAAAGGATCTTCTAAATACCAATTGTCACGACTCCAACTACTTCAGTTTTTATTTTTGTGTCCTCATGAAAGGAATTCAATTCCTTTTCACTCCCGCCCCCCAAGATGATTCCCCCCCTCCAAAGCGGGTTTTCCTTTGTTTCAAAAGGAGAACCAAATACCAATTTTCACGTCTGTAGGCCCTAACAACTTAAGTTTTTATTAGAAGTAAGTATTCTCATACAATTAAGTCAATTAATTTTAAATTCTTTCACCACCCCCCGGCCGCATTCATCGATTTTCCGAGAATAGGTGTTTCTTTACTTCTAAAGCAGATTCCAAATATCAACTTAATTTCACGTCTGTAACATCTTCATTTTTGAGATAACAGTAGCCTAATTAAAAGAATTCAACACCATTTTCAGTCACTACCCCCCACCCGTCCACCCAAGTGGTATTTCCGAAAACTAAAAATACACGTTTCTTTATATTTTATAGAGATAAAAATACCATTTTTCACTTCTGTAACATGTTAAGTTTTTTTAGATATACTGTCTAAATTCTCATTTTTAAATTTCACCCCCTTTTTATTTCCCCTTAAGAGGAGTTTCCAAAAACAAATCACCTATGCTTCTTTACATTTACAGGAGATTCCAAATACCACTTTTTACGTCTGTAACATTCTACGTTTCTCAGATATTCTGTAGATGTAGTCTTTCAAAAAATTCACCCCAAATTATTGTCACTCCTGTTTAACTGCCATTAATTGGATTTTCCAAAAACAAAAAAAATAAGTATTTCTTTATTTTTAAAGGAGATCCCAAATACAAATTTTCCGTTCTGTAATATCTTCAGTTTCTGAGATATATGTATCATCATTAAAGATATTCAACCCATTATTCACCCTTTTAACCCCTCCTGTTGGGATTCACAGAAAAAATAAGTGTTCCTTTATTTTTAAAGCAGATTCTAAATATCAATTTTTACATGTGCAAACTTTTAAAGTTTTGAGATGTAGATACACTCATTTTAAAAATCCAACCCCTTTTCAAACCTCCTCCCCACTATTTGGATTTTCCAAAAAAAAAGTTTCTTTATTTTTAAAGGAGATCCCAAATACCAATTTTCAGGTCTGTAATATCTTCAGTTTCTGAGATTTAAGTATCCTCATTAAAGGCATTCAATCCCTGTTTCACCCCTCCTATTGGGATTTTCAGAAAACAAAAAATACATGTTTCCTTATTTTTAAAGGAGATTCTAAATACCAATGTTTAAATTCACCCCTCTTTTCACCCCCCATTATTTGGATTTCCCAAAAACGAAAAAATACCTGTTTCTTTATTTTTGAAGTAGATCCCAAATACCAATTTTCAGGTCTATAATATCTTTAGGTTCTGAAATATAAGTAGCCTCATTAATGGCATTCAACCCTTTTTTCACCCTCTTCCACCTTTCCTACTGGGATTTTCCGAAAACAAAAAAATACGTGTTTCTTTATTTTTAGAGGAGATTCTAAATACCATTTTTTTACATCTATAAACTTTAAAAGTTTTGATATATAGATACACTCATTTTAAAATTTCACCCCCTTTTCACCCCCCATTAATTGGATTTTTCTAAAACCAAAAATACGCATTTCTTTAATTTTAAAGGAGATCCCAAACACCAATTTTCAGGTCTGTAATATCTTCAGTTTCTGAGATATTATAAGTATCCTCATTAAAGGCATTCAAGCCCTTTTTCACCTCTTTTCACCCCTCCTATTGGGATTTTCCGAAAACAACAAATACATGTTTCTTTATTTTTAATGAAGATTCTAAAAACCAATTTTTACATCTGTAAACTTTCAAACTTTTGAGATATAGATACACTCATTTTAAAATTTCACCCCCCTTTTCACCCCCTTAGCGACGGAATATCCAGAAATCCTCTCTTAGCGAGCACCTACATCTTAATATGAATGTATCCCCAAAATTTCATTTCTTTATGTCCAGTAGTTTTGGCTCGGCGATGATGAATCAGTCAGTCAGGACAAGTTATTTTATATATATATTTAACTGTACATAAATATTATGAAATTTAATATTTAATTTATTAAGTAAAATTCTTTAATTTAATTTTAATCTTGCTTCTTATTTAGTAGCTAGTAATATTGACCTGGCAACCTTTCAACCGCTAATTTTAATATCCAGTCCTTTATCCTTGATGCTCCAGCCCTTCACGCATTGTATTTTTGTGCTACTGCCCTCTTGGTAAGTAACTGTTTTGTTTTCATTTTGTCTTTTATGTCATTCAGACATGCCAACTTTCAAAAGTGAAAAATCAGGAGAAATTTCGCAGCGAATCGCGGCGTATTCCGACACATCACTGATGGCAGAACATGTACAAATTCATTATAATTCAATACATTAACAATTCTATTTGCCCATATATATATATATATATATATATATATATATATATATATATATTTCATCATTTACATGTGAATACTAAATACTGGACATACCTGAACTGTAAAGCAGACCCTACACGGTCAATAATACTGATCAGTAAAACTGAGTCAATAATACTGACAGTACGCATCAATATTGTAGCGACCTTACATGATCATTATTACTGTCAATATTTTGGTCAGTACAAGTGCACTTGCTTACTTACCATTGCGGTATTCTCACTTCACAAATAAAAAGTCAACAACCGTCAATACGGGTTAAAGACACGCTTACGAAAAGAGAAGAGTATTCTCGTATGAAGTTGTTGAGGGAAATACAACACATTCTCTACTTCTCGCTAGGAGCGCCATCTCCGAGTGGAACATCAAAGCTACTCCTTAGTCCTTAATTTTTTTTCGGCCGGGTGGCTCACCATCTTTACCTCCGCTACCTCGCCGACTCTAAAGAGCATATTGGCTGACACCTAGTTGGTAGTCGGCCTCCCCGCCATGCTTACCTGCCTACTCCGTAACGTCAACCTCGCTCTCTCAGATGACGACATCGTCCAACAAATCCGCCAGGCAGGCGTTCCAGTTCATTGGGCCACAAGACTACTAAACAGTTCCGGACTGTCACCAGATGCCCTTCTATATTTCCACACAGAGGACGACGTCTGCCGCCTCCTGAACAACGGCGTCCATATTCATCACATCTTCCATCGTGTGGAAGTTACTCCTGCGTCACTCATGGATCAGCTCATAGCCACTAATTTTACTCCGCCTGCAACGGTCGCGCCACCACAGGAGACTTCCTATCAGCTGCCTTCGCACCAAGTGGAATCTACGCCGTCAAGCCAGCCAACATCACACGCCGTTTCTACATCGCCGATAACTACCACTACCACCACCATCTCCACTACAACATCAACCTTCAACCCCTCCCCTATTCCCACCACTGTGGTTACAACCAGTCATCCTGCGTCCATAATGATTTCTTCCCTCCCTCTTCCTTCAACACCTGAAGAACGTCATGCCTCATACATGCCTCCCGCAACGTCTGCAACACCGTCGTCTTCGTCGTCTTTCAACGCCGCCGAAGAAGCACCACCCTCATCGCAGTCATCACCGTCCCGCCACACCATGTATAGCTGTGTGATCCGTGGAGTGGATCCTGCTCACTCAGAACAAGCCATCCTCCAACAACTTCGAGCAGAAGGCGTACCCGTCCGTCGAGTCTTCAGGATCAAGAACACCTCCGGTCTGACGTACATGGTCCGCATCCACCTGCCGTCGACGTTCACCATCTCATCGCCAATGGAGTCTACATCTTTGGCCATCGCTACAAAGTCGAGCCATCTCTTTCACCACCCCAACCTGTTCTACATAACTCCAACAATGCCCGTCGTCACACCCGGCCACCCCCTCCATATCGACCCCCTCCACCCGTTTACCCTCCCCTCCCATCAATCAGTTTCTTCCCCCCATCAGCTCCAACACTCGACATCTTGAGATTCCTAACTTCCTCCCTCTATAACATCACGGCGACCCTGCACCTCCTCAGTTTCCATTTACAGCCTGGTACCCTCCTCTAAACATGTCACTCCTCCCGCACACCCTCATAAACTCAACCCCGTAGCCATTCATCCAAATTTTCATACCGTTTTTCCCTCTTCTTCATTTGAAACATCTCACTGTTCTTTCCACATCTCCCGGCCCGAGAGATCGCGACACGATCTAGGGGGCCCGCCCCGTCCTTCGGGCGGGGAATGAAAGCTTTCCAGCAGCAATACAACATATCAAAGCAGAAGATTCAGAACTGTCTTCGAATGAGTGAGGGTAGGCTACTTTTGCGAAATTACTAGGAGTCTTATTAGAAAAGGCTCTGTCCGCCTCTGTGGTGTAGTGGTTAGTGTGATTAGCTTCCACCCTCGGAGGGCCAGGTTCGATTCCCGGCTCTGCCACGAAATTTGAAAAGTGGTACAAGGGCTGGAACGGGGCCCACTCAGATTCGGGAGGTCAACTGAATAGAGGTGTCGGTTTTTCCGTCCGACTCAGCGAGGGATCCTACCTCTACCGCCTCAAGGGCTGTGTCCTGGAGCTTCACACTCTGGGTCGGGGGATACAACAGGGGAGGATGACCAGTACCTCGTCCAGGCGGCCTCACCTGCTATGCTGAACAGGGGCCTAGCGAGAGGATGCGTAGATTGGAAGGGATAGACCAGACAGAGGGAAGGAAGCGGCCGCGGCCTTAAGTTAGGTACCATCCCGGCATTTGACTGGAGAAGTGGGAAACCACGGAAAGCCACTTCCAGGATGCCTGAAGTCGGAATCGAAACCACCTCTATTCAGTTGACCTCCCGAGGCTGAGTGAGCCCCGTTCCAGCCCTCGTACCACTTTTCAAATTTCGTGGCAGAGCCGGGAATCGAACCTGGCCCTCCGAGGGTGGAAGCTAATCACACTAACCACTACACCACAGAGGCGGACAGAGCCTTTTCTAATAAGACAAAAACGTGCAGACCTGTTTATCGGTGGCAGACAGATTAGCGGTGACATTGAGGTATCTTGCAACTGGTAGAAATTTTGAAGAACATGTGAAATATTGTGTTACGTTTATTCTAGCAGCGTTTCATATAGCTGGATAAACTTTTGCGATAGGACTACTTGGCGGTTTCACAAGCACCTCTACCTGGCCTTGGAGAGAAGCGAATTTATCGTCCATCGCTGCTCCGTTAATACTGACAGAAATAATGACGAACGCACTCACACGGTCAGTATAACTGTCAGTATCCCCACCACTCTACAGTACTGACGCTCGCAGATCAGGAAATACGGATCTGCTTCAGTACTGGCCTTCATTCCAACATTCCAGTCCACATACAATCAGTATTACCGTCAATATTTTTCGGTACTGACAGTTTTATTGACCGTGTAGGGTCTGCTTCAGAACATGTGACTTCTCATCCTTCAACATGGTGATCCCATTACGACTAATTGTTGTTCAACACACCAGTAGCTGACTTAGCCCTTACCAGAAACTCGGAACTAAATTTTTGCTCAATGCACTTGCCTTTCTGAACTGATTTCAAGGTTAAAAGTTTCTCCAAAGTTTGTTCAGACAGCAAGGATCGGGACTGTGTTTTTGTCTCTGTGACTCTGCTAAAAATCCTTTCACATTCTGCACTGCTATGTGGAATTGATAAAATAGCAAGCATCACCTTAGAAAGTCTGTCATATTTAAGAACACCATCAGCTGATTTCATCTGACCTACCAATGCCCAATGAACACCAATTCTTCCTTCTGCCAGGTCTATTTCTTCGAGCTGAAAGTTACAGAACTGGGAGTGCAGAATATCAGTTTTTTATCCAAATGTTCCATTTCACTAGTCAAAATGTTCGGACACTTGTTAATGAAAAATCTAAGGCTAGAGAATGATGCCTTACTTATAGCAGAAATATTTGCAACTTCTGCATTAATTAAAACATCTTTGGATGGAAATTTGTGTACCATGTAGTCACACGATGAAGAGAAACACTTTCTAACAGACTTCTATCATCAGATCACATCATCCTTTTGATTTGCTGGAGTATGATAATCTACATCAAGGAGAGAGGAGGAGCTTTTAACAACGTGTCGTTTCACACACTTTGCCATCACATTCTTCAACAGTTCCTCCAAAACTGACCTCAATAAGTGGATGTGCGACATACTTGACTGAAGAGCTACGTTTGGATTCTCAAAGATATCCATAAAACTTGAGGGGAAAAGGCAAAAAGATTTATGTAAATTTGATGAAAGGAACATGAAAAGTCGTTCTTCACGTGATAATGCATGGCTCTTAGTGTCATAAGTAGTTTCATTTTTTTAGTGAAACTGATGACTGGGTTTTCCTTTTAACTGAGGAGTGAGGTGAAATATTATGACAATCCTTAAACTTTTCAGACAAACAAGACACATCTGCACTTAAAATGTGCTTATGAATTTTGTAAGTCTTCAATGTTCCCATCTGAGAATCTTTACTCACAATTTTGCTCCTGAATAATGTAATCAAAGGGTCCCACTGAAGCAAAATCCTATCTAAACAACTTCTTAGTGATAACCATCGAGTACGCACATGCTTCAGAATTTTTCTGATCTCTGTGTTGTGTAAAGTCTGAAATTATCTGAACTTTTCTTTCCTCTTTGCACTTCTTTCCAGATAATAAAATATATCAATTATAGGTACTTTCAACTACATTTACGGGCAAACACGCCGCACCCTTCTCTGCAGGAAGATTAATTAGGAGACAAGAGCAGCCTACGATGATTATGTTACTATTTTCCCACTTCAAACATCCTGCCACACCATTATTTAACCTACCATTATTGGAGCATTATCAGCACCAAGAGCTAGGCAGTTTTTTAACGGAATGCAGAACTCCCGAAAGATTGGCAATGTTAGCTCTAGTAGCATCCCTTTCTAAATTCGGCACAGAGAGTAGACAACTCTGAATTTCATTGAGTTCAGGCCTAAAAAATGTTACAACAATGGGATATATCTTCAAGTTGCTTTTATTGCTACCATCAGTAGCAACAGAAAATGCATTCACCTGCAAAAGTGATACAATTTTCGCCCTTTCTTCCATGCACATTTCTGTAATGATAGCCGCTGTTTCGTTCTAGCACACCCATATCGTTTAGCGATTTCCGAATCAGGAAACATTTTGCGAAACAAAGGTCCCGCGCGATCGGCACAATTTACAGGCAGGTTATGTTCTACTATAAATGACGTAAATAACGCCTCGACATTCATCACAGGATTTACATCTTGGTTTTTACATGAAAAGTTCAGTTTCTGGTTTCTTTCTACACATTGGACACTCTCCTTATGTTTTTTCCTTTGCATATGCTTGGGTATATCGCATTTCCCGCCATGCGCAACTGAAAAATCAATCCTACATATAGTACAGAATGTGAACGTTGGTCCCTTTCTGGATTCACACAAACACGGAAACTCTTCCCTATAAGCACTTTTAAACACTGATTTAGATTTATTATTTTTCTTTAGATCTACAGTAATCATACCCATTTGATCCGTTATAAAGAAAAATAACAATGTCCAGCCTAAGCCAAATTTCATACAACTAACTTGGTGGACCCCCACACAGGCGGAATACCAGACAACCATGCAAGGTTCCACCCCTAGCTAAATCTGTTATGCTGCCTCTAACATGGACGGATGACTAGCTCACATGCTAGGGCACCCCCTACATCTAAATTAAGCCTATAACTAATTACTTACAACATTAAATCTATACTAATTCTATCCTAGTACCTCTTATCATTAACTAATAAATCACTCACCAATACTATCTCAATACACATAAATACACCTTTATTTGAATAAATACCCTCTAAACTTCGCTATCTCTCTTAATATCCATCCATCTAACTCAACAATCATTCACTTCATTTCCATGCCACATATTACATATCTACCTCTTATCATACAGACACCTTTACTAGAATAAATACCCACTAAACTTCGCTATCTTTCTTATCATCCATTCGCCACCATGCCCATGCTGAGTATACACACAAACCTTTGCACATTCCATTCCTCCTACATTTCCTCTACTTGACTCCCTCAGGGTTGCTGATTCCATGCTTCAGCGGTACCTCATACACGCTAACCTTAGCACATTCCATTCCTACTACATTTCCTCTACTTGACTCCCTCGTGGTTGCTGATTGCATACTTCCTTTGCACTCACATTCTGCTAATACGCATTCTACTCATGTTGCAACTTTATCACTGCACTACCTGTCTGTTCCTGCTCATCTTATTCAACCATGCTTAATCTAATTAAATAATCATCTAAAACCAACTTTGCTTGCCGATTTACCATCTGTATATATAAAATAGCTTGTCCTGACTGACTGACTGATTCATCATCGCTGAGCCAAAACTACCGGACATAATGAAATGAAATTTTGGGGATACATTCATATTAAGATGTAGGTGCTCGCTAAGAGAGGATTTTTGGATATTCCGTCGCTAAGGGGGTGAAATTTTAAAATGAGTGCACCTATATCTCAAAACTTTAAAAGTTTACAAATGTAAAAATTGTTATTTAGAATCTCCTTTGAAAATAAGGAAACACGTATTTTTTTTGTTTTCAGGAAATCCCAATAGGACGGGTGAAAAAGGGTGAAAAAGGGGTTGAATGCCTTTAATCAGGATACCGGTACTTATATCTCAGAAACTGAAGATATTACAGACCTGAGAATTGGTACTTTTGATCTCTTTTAAAAATAAAGAAACACGTATTTTTTTGTTTTTGGAAAATCCAATTAGTGGGAGGGGGAAAATGAGGGTGAATTTTAAAAAAGAGGGTATCTATATCACAAACCTTTGAAAGTTTACAGATGTAAAAATTGGTATTTAGAATCTTCATTAAAAATAAACACGTATTTTTTTGTTTTCGGAAAATCGCAATAGGAGGGGTGGAAAGGGGGTGAAAAAGTGTTGAACGCATTTAATGAGGATACATATATCTCAGAAAATGAAGACATTACAGACCTGAAAATTGGTGCTTTGGATCTCCTTTTAAAATAAACACGTATTTTTTTGTTTTTGGAAGATCCAATTAATCGGGGGGTGAAAAGGGGGTGAATTTTTAAAATGAGTGTGTCTATATCTCCAAACTTTGAAAGTTTACAGATGTAAAATTTGGTATTTAGAATTATCATTAAAAATAAAGAAACACGTATTTTTTTTTCAGAAAATCCCAATAGGACGGGTGACAAAGGGTGAAAAAAAGGGGTTGAATGCCTTTAATCAGGATACCGGTAATTATATCTCAGAAACTAGAAATTACAGACCTGAAAATTGGTATTTTTGATCTCTTTTAAAAATAAAGAAACAGGTATTTTTTTTTGTTTTTGGAAAATCCAATTAATGGGAGGGGGAAAAGGTGGGTGAATTTTTAAAATGAGTGTATCTATATATCAAAAGTTTAAAAGTTTGCACATGTAAAAATTGATATTTAGAATCTCATTTAAAAATAAAGGAACACGTATTTTTTGTTTTCTGTAAATCCGAATAGGAGGGGTGTAAAAGGGTGAATAATGGGTTGAATGCCTTTAATGAGGGTATATATATCTCAGAAACTGAAGATATTACAGAACTGAAAATTTGTATATGGGATATCCTTTAAAAATAAAGGAACACGTATTTTTTGTTTTTGGAAATTCCAATTAATGGCGGTTAAACAGGAGTGACATTTTGGGGTGAATTTTTTGAAAGACTATATCTACAGAATGTCAGAGAAACGTAGAATGTTACAGACGTAAAAAGTGGTATTTGGAATCCCCTGTAAATATAACGAAACATAGGTGATTTGCTTTTGGAAAGTCCTCTTAAGGGGAACTAAAAAGTGGGTGAAATTTTAAAATGAGAATTTATACACTATATCTCAAAAAACTGAACATGTTACAGAAGTGAAAAATGTTATTTTTTTATCTCTATTAAAAATAAAGAAACGTGTATTTTTAGTTTTCGGAAATACCACTTGGGTGGAGGGGGGGGGGGTAATAGTGACTGAAAATGGTGTTGAATTCTTTTAATTAGGCTACAGTTATCTCAAAAATGAAGATGTTGCAGATGTGAAATTTGATACTTGGAATCTGCTTTAAAAGTAAAGAAACACGTATTCTTGGAAAATCCAATGAAGGAGGCAAAGGGGGGGGGAGGTGAAAGAATTGAAAAATTAATTGACTTAATTGTATGAGAATACTTACATCTATTAAAAATTAAAGTTGTTAGGGCCTACAGACGTATAAATTGGTATTTGGATCACCTTTACAAACAAAGAAAAACGTCTTTTGGGGGGCAAATCATCTTGGGAGGCGGGAGTGAAAAGGAGTTGAATTCCTTTCATGAGGACACATAAATCAAAAACTGAAGAAGTTACAGAGTTACAGTCGTGATGATTGGTATTTAGAAGATCCTTTACTATTAAAGGAACAAGTATTTCTTGCCGGAAAATTCACTTGGAGGGGGGGGGGGGGGGTGGGAGGAGTGTGAAAGTGAAAAAGTGAATTATTTTAATCTCAAAACTGAAGGTAATAGACGTAAACCATGGTGCTTGGAATCTCCTTTGAACATAAAGAAACACGCCTTCTATAAGTTTTTTTTTTGGGGGGGGAGGTAAATAAACTTTACGGCGGTGGGGGTGTAAAAGGAGGTGAGACCAATTGATTTTACTGTTCATAATGTATTTATAAGGAGCCTCCGTTGCTCAGGCGGCAGCGCGCCGGCCTCTCACAGCTGGGTTCCGTGGTTCAAATCCGGTTCTCTCCATGTGACATTCGTGCTGGACAAAACGGAGGTGGGACAGGTTTTTCTCGGGATACTCCGGTTTTCCCTGACATCATTCATTCTAGCAACACTGTCCAATATCATTTCATTTCATTTGTTATCCACTAATCATTGCCGCAGAGGAGTGCGACAGGTTTCGGCTACCGGCACAATTCCTATTGTCGCCGCTAGATGGGGGCTTTATTCATTCCATTCCTGATCCTGTCGAATGACTGGAAACAGGCTGTAGATTTTCGATGTACTTATTCTGATCATAAACTGATCATTTTTAATCTTTCCTGGGTTCGTTTTCAAGAGCCATATTTTCCTTCGGAGAACGTTCTTAGATTACAGTAGATTCTCCTGGCATATAAATAAAAATTTAAACACATCTGAAATAAATGATAGGAATGAGATTGACCGTCCAATTTTTCACCTCCATAATGAGGTCAATAATGCACGGAAGTATGTCATTCGTATGGCCAGAAATCCCGCACACTTGCCTACGCGGGACAATGGTGCTGGTCACATTCTCAACAATGACAATGGCAGCAGATGTAAATTTAGCTCGGGAAGTACGAAATCGATTGCTGGAAAGAAAGATTGAAAAATGGGCGGATACTTGCCATAATCTATTAGAAAACGAGTCAGATCACGAATTTTGGCGGATTCGCTCAGAAAACGAGTCAGATCGCGAATTTCGGCAGATTATATATAAAACAATAAGCATTCAATTCTAAATTTCAGTATAATACCGTAGCGAAGCACGGGTATCTTGCTAGTTAACTAATAAATCACTTACCAATACCATTTAAACTTCGCTACCTCTCTTATCATTCATCCATCATCATCTTTCATACTTAACACTTCAATTCCAGTCCTCATTTACTTTATAATACACATTAAGACATCTTTACTTGAATAAATACCATCTAGACTTCGCTACCCCTCTTTTCATCCATCCTTCGAATTCAACAATCCATCCATCTCAAGACATCATTACTTGAATAAGTACCATACAATTACAGTACACTTAAAAACACCTTATCACCTCGCTACCTCTCTTATCACTCAACCATCATACAATATACATGCAGACACCATCACTTTAACCATTACAGTGCACACACAGACCCCATCACTTGAATAGATACCATCTAAACTTCGCTACCTCTCTTATCATATATCTATCATCATCACCTTTCATACTTAACACTTCAATTCCAGTAGATACCAACCAACCTCCTTTATATCTCCAAACTCGTAACAATTACACTACACATATAGACATCATTACTTGAGTAAGTACCATCTAAACTTTGCTACCTCTCTTATCATCCATCCATCTAAACTCTGATCCAACTTCTAAACATCAATACATATCTACCTCTTATCGTTCTTCACTTAAATAAATACCCTCTAAGCTTCACTACCTCTCTTATCATCCATCCATCGCACTCCACATTCATTCTCTTCAATTCCATACCACACATCCTTACATATATACCTCTTATCATTAACTAATAAATCACTCACCAATACGATCTCAATACACATAAAGACACCTTCACTTGAATGAATACCCTCTAAACCTCGTTATCTCTCTTGAACTCCGCCATCATTCACTTCAACTTTAACACAACGATCACATATACTTAACACCGCCCCTTACAGACATCTATTTCATAACACAGGCAAACCATGTTACTTACTGTTACTTGTCTTTTTACTTCTCGTAATTACTCCTTCCATTTTTCCCTTTTTACCCCATAGCTCCTTCAAACTCAAGCTTCTCCCTTCAACCACGGCACTTCTCACTTCTGCTTCATCCCTCAAACCATTATTCTGTTAGTTTCTTCTTGCCTCGAACTCTCAGCCCTGCTTTTTTCTTCTTGCCTCAAACTCCCATCCATTGATTTCAGTTTCGACACTGTCCACTTCCGGGTCCAATTCCTGTCGCTTACCACAAGTATCTGACCACTAACATACGCTGTCAGCCCCTGGATTTTCGCTTTCACTAAGTGTTTCTTTAGAATTTTGAAATTCCTACTCTCTTCTCTTCCGAAATCCCTCTTAACTCCAATTTTCTCACTCTGCAGATTACCAGCGTTCCTTATCACTATATCTGCCATCAATGAATATAGCAGCGACACTTTCATGGGCCTGTACCCTCTCACCTTGCCAACTCTCTCCACATTGTCTATATCGACCTCACTGAAATTAATCTTCATTTTATTTTGTATGAGATCTACCACTTTGTAAATAATGTCCACTTCAGATTCTGACTTTTCTTCCTCCTCCCCGTAAATAAATATGGATTTCTTCTTACGCTCCTGTCTGCAAACTGCTATTTCTTTCTTCAGGTTTACCACCTCTTCCATATTTTTTATTTTCTCCCTTAGTGACACCAGATCTTTCTCGCTGTCTTTCATTATTGCCTTCGTATTTTTCATGTAATCCTGGATCCACTGTGTCGTCTTTTCGTGCTCCTGGACTTGCTCCTGAAGCATCTTTTTTAATTGCTCGAACGGGCATAACTCCTGTACTACCGATTTTACCACTTTTCTCATAACTTCTACGTCTACCCAGCTCATCCTATCCATCTCTTTGCCGCCCACTTGGCCCGACCGCTTCCCCACTCCTACTCCGAATTTTAAACACTGCAGCATATTTCTTTTTTACATTTTGGCCAAAACAAATATTAAGGTACAACACGAACACTTCTGCAGGTCTTGCCCCGGGTAGAACGACTATGGTGAGCTACTTCTGAGGTTAGATTACTCCAATGAGAATGTTACTCGCTTGCAAAGAGAATGATTATTACAGACAAAAGAGCACGACTTGCCACTGTGCCCCGTACTGCCATCTGGTATCATTATTACAACTATCGACCAGCCATACCAAGCCACATATCGACAGAACAAGGAAATCCGCGGGAGTTTAAAATAATACAAAAATTACGGATATTGCTCTGAAAATCGGGAGGAATGATTAAAAATTGGGAGTCTCCCGCTCAAATCGGGAGATTTGACACATCTGGTAATTGCATTGTTATGCCTGTGTTCACCTTAATGGGGTTGCAGTAGTGATACTGGACCAACTGATGAGCCCACCCTAGCGCATGGGGGCGAAACTCTGGCAACCAGGAATGAGTTAGCTGGAAAATTTATTATGTCCAATAACAGACCATTTATATTGGTATTATAAATTTACTCATTCGGAACAAATATTTCAGATTCCCTATGGGAATCAACATCTATATCATCTGAGAGCCAAGCAGGCATCAATTTTTGGTAATGAGACAAAGTCTCTCATAGTGCAATGGCACTGCCGGTGCCTACAATTAGCCTACGCAGTGGCCTCCACGGCATGCACTTATCATGCGTCTTGGTAGGTGTGCTAGGTACCAACTGATAAGCCCAGCCTAGCACACGGGGGCGAAACGCTGGCAACCAGGAATGAGTAGCTTGAAAATTTATAATGTCCAATAACGGACCATTTATATTGGTATTAGTGTCCAGTGTGCCGATAAGGAGCCATGTGTATCTTGTGTCTCACTGAGCCGTGCTGTGCACACGATTCCTTCGGTGTGCCATGATTCACTGTCTCGCTGCAGTGGAAGCTCGGCTCCCCGCCAGCACTCTCCACTGGGAGTAACCTGGAACGGTGCTGTGAGCTCGCCGTTCCTGTGAATCGATTCACTCGCACACTTGAATGAATCTATATACTGCTTTGAATCATGCATTCAGTAGCCAACACTATTGGCCAACCTTCTTGTACCAGCGTTTTTTGGTACTAGTTTTGCACAGTGAATAATACTCTGATCAAGACACTGAACTCGACTCATGCAGTTTGCTAGGAGAAATACTACCTTTACATTTCTGGTAGGAACATTTTCAGGATTTGCACCACACCGATCAATTAACAGTCATATTTTAGAATATTTGTCCCCCATTTTAGCACTGAGTGCACGCAGGAAATTCTTCAAGTAAGGACGTCATTATCCATGCATTGCTGTTTGCTTTATACTGCACGGCAAGCTCCGAACATTTAAAAAATATTGAGGCTTTATGGCTATTGTTCACAACTATTTTATGAAGAATTAGTGCTACAGTATATTTCACGCCGCGAAATTAAATTGTATTTTAAAATATAGAGAGTTCCACATTGCTACGTCACAATACACATCACAGACGACGTATTAGCCGATACCATCAATTCTGAGAGGTTAAGAAGGACTGTAATATCGAGGAGAGAAGAAAAATAGTCACATAAATCTCCATAATTTGATTGGAATATTCACTTTTACATATTCCAAATCAGAATACTTCCAAGGTTAACTTTTCTAAGATCAATATTCATTTATCACATGCAGATGGTAGAAAAGCATATCCATAAGATGACATTAACCAAACTGACGTCTTGTTTTGTTCCAATTACTCGAGAGACCTGCAGCATGCATTAAGAAAATGGAGACGAGGCTACCTAGATGAAGGCCACACAGGATTACGTTTCCAGCCCATAAGGACCCGTAACCAGACGAGACAGGCCCAGAAGTTCCCAAACAGATGAGGGAAATGCCAGGAGCTGTGCCCCCATGTCCATCCACCCGGTCATGAGACGACTATGGGGGACGCAGAGCAAAGATAGGTTTCTTTAAGTCAACCATACAAGTAAGAATTTATTTATTTTTCCAAGTGCTATTCTAATTAATGTCAGTGAAATGATATATGAGAAGACGAATACCATAATTAGGTTAAAGGTTGATAGGTATTCATCGGACCTAAATGTCAAATCCATGTGTAGGATATAGTCAACCAGTGATAAAAAAAGCATCTGTTCGTAATGCTATCAATGTAATATGAGAGGAGGTTAACTTTTTATCTCTTGGAGAATTTCAAACGACGTCGCGATATTAGGCTTATGTGAGAACTTATGACATCAAGTAATAGAGGAAACGAGATAGTATGTAGGATATGTTTACTAAATAGAAGGATATGGTAATATTTTACGGAATTATTAAAAGATTGAGACTATGACAGAGTAGTTAGGAACACGGTCAATGATGACCGAAATACGTCGAGTTGGAATGAGTTAATGCTGTTACGGTGAAGTGAAATGCTATATTGATATGAAATGTGAATAATGATATGAGGTCACAATGATTAAGGTATGGTCATAGTTTGTTTTAAGGAAGATAGTATTCAAAGTTACGTATTTTTGAGGTAGTTAATGAATATAATTTGTCTTCAGTCGACCGTTTATCCTTGAATAAGCCATAAGTAAAGTAGGATACGATCTCAATGACGTCCGTATGTTGATATTTTTATTGTAGTTCACCAAATGATTCTTGAAGAGGAAAATGATATTAAAGTAGCCTACATCCATGTATTTCTTCTAATCGTAATAATTTTCTCACATGTTAGGGAAGCTTTGAAGTTTATTCCAATGCATTACCCGATATCACTGGTGACTTAGCTTCACAAATACGAGTTCTTGGTAGTAGGTGAAGTCTTCGCACAAGGTAGACCACCTGATTACAGTATGTTTCGAGGGAGTGATGGTCAGATACACTTGATAGCACAATGTTATGACATAGATGTGCACTTGAATTAATGATCCCAATTAAGAGAACAACTTGCGTAATTTCTAGATATGATGTTTAATCATAATATTTTAAGGAATATATATTGACTTAAAGGGAGTTGTCTGTCTCTGTAAGAAGAAATGCCAAGAAATATGAGAACATGTTTGAAAGACGTGATTCATACGAGCTATTTTAAATAATTCCGAAGATATTTTCCCATGTCAATTTGGTTGTGTACTTGCACACAAATAATTTCGAAGTTAACTTATTGCAATGAATTACCGAAAATGAGATGAAAGCAAGTAGAATTTTCAGAATAATTTTTCAAGAATTTACATGAAAGATGTGATTCCAATTTTTGATTTATTCATTACCAAGTATAGAAACTGCGTCCAACATTTAAAGACTCTCAATCTACGACAGCGTGTCTAACTCAAATTATTTTCTTTTCAATCCAATGTTTTCAATCAATATCCTTTATTGTAATGTTTTTTCATTTTTAATTATCCTAATTTGATATTTCGATTCAATGTCTCTAACGTAATATTTCAAGATGAATTTTGAGACATATATCCATACTCATTACTTACCATTTCAAAGAGGAAATCTTGACAACCTTTTACGTCTAACCTTTTCTGATTTATAATAAATGTCGCATAGTAAAATTTAACCATTCTTATAATGACTTTTAGAATAGTTGCTTAGATGTAAGTTGCTAACAATTTGGAAATTTCGTAAGCCACAGGTAGAAACTAACTAGGAATACGAGTAGGAGACGTCCTCTGCGTAAGTTAGGTATTTCTACTAGTATAAATCGGTGATCTTGTCTCTAATGCGGAACCCATAGCCCGTAAACTGAACAGCGAGAAATGTGATCATATTTTAGCTAGCCTGGATCTTGTGCGTCTCGACCTGGACGCGCAAACGGCGCACCTATTTTCCTTTTCAGTTCTCTTTATACACACTTTCAATTTTGTCTCCGTAGCTCAATATAGTGTTGAAAGTCACAGGTGCAAGTTTCAACCATTGTGCCAACTCCATCTGCGTTAAGACGTGGATGCTTATCAATATCCTGAGGGATTTTAATTTTGCCTTCGTCAGTGAGCGGGTTTGCAGCTTTTCTTGTTCAAAACCATGCTATGGCAAGACATATACTGCATAAAAAACACTACTATTACACTTTGATTTTTTGCACAGAATAAGTATTTTATTTTTCCTTTTCTTTCCATTTTTCTGTAAAGAATGACTAAGGAGTGCAAGTGTAGGAACTGTGGGTGTGGCCAAGCATTGTGGAGTATGAGGGAGGAGTAGAAGAGTTTGAGAGAGATAATTAGGAATCTCTCAGAAGAAAAGAAATAAGGTAGGCCTCCCTGAAACAATGTACAGGATAAGTGTAAAAGAGGGATGGGAAGGTAAGGGGGGAATTGTAGAAGACAGGTGATCTAATGTTTTAAGGGGAAGGAGATTGCACGCTAAAGGATCTATTCAGGATCAGAATTCAGGACAGGTGTCTGTCAGAAATCGGTACGAGTCACTGCCGGTAGAACAGAGGGAAGATGAGGAACAGGGAACTGTTGCCGAGAAGTGTAGGAGTAGGAGGAAAGGAAAATGCAGAGTAGAGGATAGGAAAAGACAGGTGGAACAGGGTCATGGTAGGGAGAAAAGGGAGGAGAAAGTAACTTCTGCAGCTGTCAGGAAAGATAGGGCTAACTGGGAAGGAAAGGGATCAAATGAGATGGTCAGGGTTGAGGTTCTGGTCATGGGGGATTCCATTATTAGACATGTGGGGAAAGTGTGTGTGGAGGAAAGGGAACCAGGGTAGAGTGTTATCCAGGAGTTAGGTTGAGGCAGATTTTGAGGAAAGTAGAAGAGAAGGAGGAGAGAAAGGAGAAGGGGGTAGTGTTTCACATTGGTACCAACAATGCACTGCAAGCAGGTTCATGTACCAACATAGCTGGGGATGTGTGGGATCTGGTAAATGCAGCACCGGTGAAATTTAAGGAAGCAGACATTGTTATCAGTGGAATAATGTGTAAGAGGGATACTGACTGGAAGGTGATTGGGAATTGTTTTTCTATTTGCTTTACATCACACCGACACAGAGGTCTTACGGCAACAATGTGATAGTGAGCGTCAGTGGGTAGGGTCTGACACATCCCACTCTGAAGAGTCTAGTGTCAGACCTAAGACGAAACGCTGGTTAATAGAGCAAACGCCGGAAAAGCCATCCATCTAATTTTTGATCTGATTTCTAACAATGTGATAGGAAAGGTCTAGGAATGGGAAGGAAGCAGCCATGGCCTTAAGGTACAGCCCCAGCATTTGCCTGGTGAGAAAATAGGAAACTACTGAAAACAGTCTTCAGGGCTGTCGACAGTGGGATTCGGAACCCACTTATCTCCTGGATGCAAATTCGCAGCTGCGCGCCCCTAACCGCACGGCCAACTCGCCCGGTGATTGGGGATTTAAATGAGACTATGGAGTGGGTATAGGCTCCGTGCATATAGCACTGTGCTGCTGCGGGTGATACTACGAGAACTACTTACAGGTATCTTCATCAACAGCTCACCATAAGTAGCTGGAATATGTGTGACGTTTACATGCATTTATTCAATTGTTTTTACAGTGTTGTCTTAAGATGATTATTTTTTAATGTCGCAACATTCCGACAGAATGATGTGCTTGTGTTGGCTGCATTAATAGATACTGTAATAGAGATTTCCTTCACGACCTCACGAAATGGATTTGAAAAGACGGTGGATCGTAGCAGTAAATCGCAAGAAGTGATTCAGGATTTCTACATTTATTTAACAGATATCACTTTACAAATTGTAAAGGTTAACAATTACAAACAAATTATTATAGCAAGTTAAATTTCAAAGTAAGCTACAATAGGCCATCTTTTTTAAAGCACACACATCGCAACAGATACATTGTATTCTATTAACATAGTCTTAATGATAGCTAGAAGAAGAAGAAGTAGTTGTTTGATGTCAACACCAACTTCTACACGACCATGCAGAAGACTGTGGTAATTGCCACGACTGGAATTGTACGGAAATTTATGGGTTCAAATTCTATATAAAAATGTAGTGTAAATTAAGTTTTATTGTGCTTTGATTCCCTAAAATCTGCACAATTGCTTAAATATCATTACCACAAACGTGTGTAAAATAAATAAATAAATAAATAAATAAAATAATTAAAATAAATAAATAATAATAACATTTATTACAAGTAACAACTCTAGCCCGCCTGGTGGCCATGATCGTTAAGGCGCTGAAGTCTAAAACGGTCTAACACCGAGGTTAGCCTGTTCAAGTCCCGTTGGTCGAAAAAAATTTCACCATCAGAATGTTGGTCGGCAGGGTAGGGGAGGTGGTGGCATACAATTTCTAATCACTAGATTGCATGCCAAAAGCCTGGATTAAATTCCAAACCTTTCCGCAGTGCTCATATGGAGTGAGGGCATATGACGCTGTTGATGGTGATTCGTCCGTCGGATGGGGACGTTAAGCCTTGAGCAGACCCCTTGGTGCTATTCGACAGGAGTAGGCTATGTGCCGGCACCGGGTTTCACCCTCTCCCTACTGTCATATATCACGTCATTCATTTCATCTCTCATTAACTCCTCTGATGAGGAGGACGTCAGGAAGGGCATCCGGTCATAAAAAACCCGCCACGACAGATTCATCTCACCTCATACCCGACCCCGTAAGGAAACTGGACAAGGTTTGGACAAAAATTACAAGTAACAACTCTCATTATTGTTCCGTATTGAAGATGACGTTAGGCAAAGATATCAAGGATAATTTAATAAAAAACCACCTATTCAATACTTTCCACGTTTAATGTGGTTATTATCTACATGATTTTATGTAGACTTATTTGGTCAGGTACATGTTTCACCCATTATTTTGGGCATCTTCAGCCTGTAAACAACCAGTCTACCTACAACAATCGGCTTTTTAAATCTCCACTTGTGCATGACAACACATTTTAATATTAGTAACGTCAAGAACATGAAAATGAAAATCGTGGGTCAAATAAGCCCCAGTTTTAATATCACCCTTTCTCAAGACTTATGATAAAAAAAGAAGATCCGTTTCATTTTATTTTTATTTTTGAACATTTTAAGTTAACCAGAATAGAACTGCCAAGTTAAAACACATTTAATTTAAATTTATATTTTCAATCTTGACCAACCTACAAGCAACAATCAGTTCAAATCTCCACTTATTGTTGACGACACATCCTGTCACCAGACACAGTACGTCAAGAACTTAATATGATGTAGGGGTCACATAAACCCCGATATGTAATCCACTTTACTGAAAAGAAGATCCATTTTAGTTTTGGACATTTTTCATATTAGATAGATTAGGACCAAAAAACTTAACTGTATTAACTTACCTATGTTACCCATCTTAAGAGTTCATTAATGTTTGTATATGTTTGTTCCCCGACGAAGGGAAACTAGTGACGCTAACCGTTATATTACAGAGGTTGTCGTGATCATATTATACATACAGACACGCTCATTTATTGACAACGTTAAAATATTCTGATATTTTCTCCTCCCGCAACATTTTGGTAGTGTACATTCGGTTTCGAAATCTTGAATTTCAATGTATATATTGGTATGTTTATATTGGTTAAATAAGGCCCCAAACCTTGACCTAAAGGTTGTTTACAGGCTGAAGATGCCCAAAATAATGGGTGAAACATGTACCTGACCAAATAAGTCTACATAAAATCATGTAGATAATAACCACATTAAACGTGGAAAGTATTGAATAGGTGGTTTTTTTATTAAATTATCCTTGATACTTTGCCTAATAATAACATACCATATTGTACTACAGACCACAATGTGACATTTTATAGTGTTTGTCACAACCTCACGAAATGGATGTAAAAAGACAGTAGACAAATATAATAACAGAAATAGGCCTCCATTACTCAATATCAATAGTTCACAAATATCCCGCATTTTACATACGTAAAGTTCTGTCCTCGCCCCGAGGTGGTGCAACTCTTTTCAAGCAACCCCTAATGAACATGAGCTGCATGTACCCTCGTGTCAATCTTAAATTTCTGTCTGTATCGGGAATCAAGCCCGGGCCCCCGACGAAGGGAAACTAGTGACGCTAACCGTTATATTACAGAGGTTGTCGTGATCATATTATACATACAGACACGATCATTTATTGACAACGTTAAAATATTCTGATATTTTCTCCTCCCGCAACATTTTGGTAGTGTACATTCGGTTTCGAAATCTTGAATTTCAATTGGTCCAACATCAAACCTGTGCCTTTTTATCAGAAAGATGTCCTCTAAGCTCTTCTCATTTTATTCCTCTTTCCCCACTTTTGAAGTGCGAAGTCGAAACTAATCACAGGGTTGATCAGTACGCGAGATGACATGTTCTGAGTAAACTGTATAAATAACAGAAATATTATTTTGCCAAAGCCTCCCTAGCAACATTAACCTACGCTAACATGATAACATATTAGAATTAGAACAAATACATTTTTCTGAAGACAACATTGTTGAATGTGTACATGAACATTAATCTCGTTATCACCACAAGTAATACATAAATTACTATGTCGCCTCTATCATGAAATGGTAGTGTATCTAGTGAACCAACGTTTTTCTCTTATCATATTTGCAGTTATTCACTATGTTGCCATTTCCCGCGAAGAGTTTTCCTTTAAAATTTAATACATGACCACTTTCTGGAATTTCGGAATACTTTGGCAGCTTGTTGTTGCATAAAACACTCTGAAATCCCACTGTTATTATTTAGTCGGCCATGGCAGTACGCTGTCAGACGACAGAGATATGCACGCAGTGATCGCATTAACTTATAGTGTTCGACACTCGCAGCACAGCGGTGCATTTTTCTCATCAGCGCACGGAGCCTATGGGAGAAACATTCAGGGAAACGGGGGTGGTCTAGGGAGCCGTAATAAGGGTTCATGGATCTGAAAGTCAAGTAGGGACGACATTAAAATGTTAGTGTTGAACTGTAGAAGTACCGTAAAGAAAGGAATAGAATTAAGTAATTTAATACATATACACTTACCAGATATTGTAATAGATGCTGAGTCATGTCTGAGAAATGATATAATGGACGCAGAAATTTTCTCAAGGAACTGGAGTGTGTACCGTAGAGAAAGGATAGGAACGGTAGGAGGGGGCGTATTAATTCTGGTGAAAGAAGAATTTGTAAGCTATGAAAAAGTTAAAGATGAGAAACATGAAATTCCAGGTGTAAGGCTCATTTCTAAAGATAATAGGCAACTTGATGTCTTTGGAGTGTACAGATCGGGAAAGGGTAGCGCTGACGCTGATTCAGAAAAATTTGGTAAGATAATCAGCAATGTGGGAAACTGTATGGAAGGGAATGTGATTGCAGCGGGAGACCTCAATTTATCAAATGTCAATTAGGAAGGTAATATAAAAAACAGGAAGCATGATCAACAAATGGCAAATAAGTTAATATAGGAAGGACAGCTGACTCAGAAAGTGACGGAACCAACTAAAGGGAAGAATATTCTGGACGTGGTGCTCGTGAAACCAGATGAGCTGTATAGAGAAACTGAATAGTTGGTATTAGCGATTACGATGCCATTTTTGTTGTAGTTAAAAATACACTTAAGAAAATGGAAATTGCAACACCATGAAGGCATTGGTCATTTGTGTTGATTTTCAAAATATGGAACGATGCCATGTAGGTATGTAAACAATCAAAGTTTCAGACTCATTGGATTGTCGCTACAGGTCTCCCCACGTGATTGGTCACGGAGGAATCAACTCCAGTATACGGACTCTGGTGTAGCGTAGTTGACTTGCAGTCCGTGCAGTGAAGTGTTCCCCGTCAAACATGCCTATATGACAGAGGAGAGCACGCTATCAACAACTGTCGCCATTTGAAAGGGCTCAGATAATTGGGCTGTGCGAGGCTGGATTATCGCTAAGGACTGTCGCTGCACGTGTTGGCCGACAGGCATCTACGGTACAACCTGTATGGCAGCAGTGGTCAAATGAAGGTACCCACACTTGTAGACCTGACACAGGCCCAGCGCGACAGAAAACTGTGAGAGAGGATCGCCGCATCATTTGGATGGAACCCCATGCAACAGTAGCGCAAATTCGAGCAGCTGTGGCACCCCACGTTACACAACAAACAGTTGGTAATCGCCTGCGTGCAGCTGGCTTACGAGCCCGTGTCCCTGCAGAAGGTGTTCCATTGACTCCACAACAACAGGAATGTAAATGGGTCACTGCAAACATTTCTTGGAATAGTAAGTGACGACCAGGTGAAAGGGATGGAGGTAGTGGAGAAAGCGAGATGGAGATAGAGTACCGCTATTTACGTACTGGTTAGGGGCTGCCAGAGGCAGCAGGGGGTCAACGACTATTCCTCCCAAAAGCTGCCCTGTACCAGGTATTAGGTTAAATTTATATCCTAATACTGCAACCTAATACCACACTGCAACGGATAGAGTGGAACATGATACAGGAAAGTAACTGTTCGTCCCATCCCTAGTAAGGATGTAAAGGAGAGGGCATATAAGTCTCTGTAAGACCCCAGCTGGAGTATGGTTCCAGTGATGGGACCCTCACCAGGAATACCAGATTCAAGAACTGGAAAAAATCCAGAGAAAAGCAGCTTGATTTGTTCTGGGTGATTTCCGACAAAATAGTAGCATATAAAAATGTTGCAAAGTTTCGGCAGGGAAGACTTGGGAGGAGACGAGCTGCTCGACTAAGCGGTATGTTGATGATGATGCTTGTTTAAAGAGGCCTAACATCTAGGTCATCGACCACTAATGGTACAAAATGGAATAACAAATTAGAAGTCCAAAATCCTCCACTGACCAGAATTCAAAACATAAGCACAAAGAATGAATGGATGGATATGAATTTAAAACAATCAGTGGATCTGACCCCCAAAGTCTCGCATTAACAGAAACCGATGTGAAACAATAGTATTACTGACAAAGGGACTGTGTCTATAGCATAATACTGAATCGATGATGCTTTTAGTCTAAAGGGGTCCAAAATCCAAGTCATTGGCAGCTCATAATGGTACTTTTCGCTTGGAAAGCAGAACCATGGTATTTGTCATGATGCGGTACTAATCAAAAGTAGTGTAGACTCTCAGCATTCTACACAGTACGGTACTACTCACAGGTAATGAAATTCGGACATGGAATACAGACCTATGGTGTTCCGCACATTGCAGCACCATTTACAGGCAACGCAAACCTAGGGTGTTCATCACATACGAGTACTAACCACGGGGAACTGCACTATCCCGTGGTGTTCCTTATGTAGTGGGTACCAATTATAGGCAAGCCAGAACCATTGAGTTGCTCCTGAAGTGGTACTAATCATAGGTACTGTAGGAGCCAGCAACGCACTCTGTTGCTACTAATCACAAACCTATTTGGTACCTAATATAGCGATACCACGCACAAGTAAAAGCGACTCATGTTGTTCCCCATGTGGTGGTACTAATCACAAGTAGTTTCATGGTTCTAATACAATCATCCCTTGGTCGCACCTTACGACAGGCAGGGGATACTGTGAGTGTATTCTTCGTGTGTGTCCCCCACCCACAGGGGGTTATGTGTTTGGTCCGCGAGAGGTATTTTAAATCCCTCAAGTCCGCCGGCAAGCCGGTTCTGACCCCCCTTTCCGCCACCTCTCATAGTGCATTGGCACTGCTGGTGGCTTCAAGTAGCCTATGCAGTGGCCTCCATGGTATGCAATACCCATGTGTCTTGGAAGGTGTGCTACTTACCAACTGATGAGCCCAACTTAGCACACTGGGGCAAAACACTGGCAACCAGGAATGAGTTTGTTGGAAAATTTATAATGTCCAATAACGGACCATTTATATTGATATTATAAGTGGTATATTCTGAGCTGTCAGTGGAGAGATGGCGCGGAATGACATCAGTAGACCAGGAATGAGTTTGTTGGAAAATTTATAATGTCCAATAACGGACCATTTATATTGATATTATAAGTGGTATATTCTGAGCTGTCAGTGGAGAGATGGCGCGGAATGACATCAGTAGACAAATAAGTGAGTGGTGTCTTAAGTAGGAAAAATCACAATATGAAGATTAAGTTGGAATTCAAGACGACAAATTGGGGCAAATATTCGTTTATAGGTAGGAATAACTTACCAAGGAAGATAATCAATAAATTTCCAATTTATTTGCAATCATTTAAGAAAAGACTAGAAAAACAACAGATAGGGAATCTGCCACCTGGGCGACAGCCCTAAATGCAGATTAGTAGTGACCGATTTCTACTGAACTTCTCATGATTATTTCCTAGTAAGCAGGCTGTCATTTGACAAATATTCACTACCTTTTGACACTCAACGTGCAGTAAATTTCTGACTACAATACAAAATACGAAGACTATATAAGATCACCGGGTTATTCAGCAATCTCACTGGCAATAAGACCCTCCTACAGAACAAAACAAGACAGCTCTGACAAAATCATGTGAAAACTGCATTCAGCACTCCTAACCACAATAGAATTCATTACTGTGCTTTAACATAGCGCTGTCCAGTTTTTCTCTAGTATAAAGCATTTTGCTGTCAATCAGCCAAGCAAAACTGAACTTTCCTGAAGCTAACAGCTTACTCCCCAAAAGGTACAATACACCCTGTTAGGTTTGAGAATTCAAGGCCATTTCCCCCTGTATACAAGGAATGACGAAGAACATTTACAGGTCTGGGGAAATTGTGATCGTACTAAGCTGAGAAAGCAAAAAAAATCGCGTTGTGTTAAGCGAGGTATTTTTATACAGATTTAATACAACTGGAGCCAGGAGTTTGAATTTACAATGTGTGGTGTGGGAAAACAAGTCCATGAGGAATGAACCAACTAGATTTCACAGTATTTCACTTTGTTATGCAACTCTGCATGCTGATAATGTTAAAACCAGACTTAGTGTGTACTTAGGACACAAGTAATCTAAAATTATTTTTTTTTTGCTAGTTGCTTTACGTCGCACCAACTCAGATAGGTCTTATGGCGACGATGGGACAGGAAAGGGCTAGGAGTGGGAAGGAAGCGGCCGTGGCCTTAATTAAGGTACAGACCCAGCATTTGCCTGGTGTGAAAATGGGACAGGGCTGCCGACAGTGGGGTTCGAACCTACTATCTCCCGAATACTGGATACTGGCCGCACTTAAGCGACTGCAGCTAGCGAGCTCGGTAAATCTAAAATTTAATATGTATGTATGAATATATATTCCCGGGCAAATCTACGGAACTAAATTTACAGGTATCGGGGATTTCTCTCCTTAATTGGCTACTACTGACTTTTTTATGACATTTTGTATTTTTGGTTGTTCCAAGATTTAATAACTTTAACAGATATTACTCTCCTTAAAACACTTTATCATGAAATTATGTAGGTTTACCCCCCCACATCACTGATAAGATTTCACAAGAAACCAATCGGTATGACAATTTGTTCCATCAAAATATTGTCAGTTTTAACATCGAAATGAACTATTTTATTTCACCAAAAAATAAGCCCCTAGCTATAACATTCTTTAACAGTTTAGTTTGAACTTCTGCAATGAGTTGTGCAGCAGTGTACAATATGGAGATGAAATAGAAAGTCTATTAATAAAAATTAAAAAAAAAAAAAAAAAAAAAAAACCACCAATATTATAATTTCTAGAGAATAAGAGTAAGAAGGAAAATAAATGCTCTTCCATGTACAGGCTAAAATAACCAGTATATGGCATTTTATATGTGCAGAAGAGGTTCGCACATTTTGTCTCAATACATTGAATGAACACAATTTTGACCTCTGACTAGTTTCTTCTTTGGGTCTAGTGTCTGAGTGGTAGACAAGTACGTCTGATCATGGATATCCTTTACTGAAATTTCCATTAAAACAAATATGTTTGAATGAACTGACCATTTGACAAGCTGTGGTCGTGCCAAGGAACACAGCTCCCAGTGCTATAACTGCAGAAATGCATGCGGTTCTAGTTCACACAGTGAAAAGGGGACGGGGTCGTCGTATTCTGAAATGAATTTCAGATTCATAGCCTTGCAAATTCCCCATAAGAGGCAAAATATTCCATTAAGTGTTAAGATAATTCTGACCATAGAGATAATAGTATTGAGTGGGTGGAAAGAGATTTAAACAAGAATACGATCGGCCCTTCAAAGAAAGTTTGTCTCACTACGACGCAAAGGAAGTACTAAAGTTTTTCCGGAAAAGTCCGAGATGCAACCACCACCCAAATTCACATTTTTTTCCCTCCTGAAATGTATGGAAACGTCGTTCAACAAAATTTCTAATGAAACAATACGTGACGAACCAACTGAACAATCCTGAAAGAAATAAGTTGAACAATGGAAAAAATAATGCCAAAAGGTGTACTTTGGTCCTCATTTAAACAAATGTTTTGAAGTTACCACTAGAGCAATCCTATCGAGGCAATGTAACTGGAGAGTTCATGTTTTTGCTATTACACACACAAAATTTCAGGAGAAAAAGAAACCTCTCCATTGGTTGATTTTATATGTTAGCATGTTTCCAACCTCTCTGCTGGGCCATTTAAATATGATTTTTTAGTTATCTCATTTTTAAAATCTGATGTCACTGGATTTTCTATGCAGATCCGTACTTTGTGGAGTACAATGTTCTTTGAACATGCCTATTTTCCAGACTTTAGCTACAGTGGAAGAGCACGACATCTGAATATTCCAACATTGGGGTAAATGCACGTACAGTCTTCAGTTTGGCACAGTACTGACAGGTAAGACAAGCACAGAAAATCTGTCTCAAAATAAGGAACAGTAGGATCTCAGGACCAGAGGACAAGGAAGACAAATAAGACATGTCTACAATACTAGTGTGATTTATTCAAACACTGCAAGATTGATCATCACAATGTTGACAGCATTTTTTTATTATATTATAAAATCTGAGTAAAATCACTCATATAAATGTTTATGGGAAATTGTAGTTGTACAAGCTATAAAGTCTTTTAAACATTCACAATCGTTCTGGAAATGGAACAACACAGTCTTAGCCCTAGGCTTCTGTTCCCTACAAATAGTGAGGCTACAGGAATACAAGAAGCAAGTGCACATAATGTCCTACCATGCACTTGCAGTAACTGTTTTCAAAAAATTAAATATTTACTGTGGAAATCTTTCAGTAATCAGGAAACAAATAAATAATTATGTACATAAGCCACACTTCCAACTATTTCAACCGTGAGTAAAATTAACAAGGAAAGAGAAAATCTTGTTAAGAAATGTAATACACCCACTGAACTATTACGTGACTGAATACCTTACGTGGAAGATCAAGGCACAAACTGACAATGTACATGCACATGTTTGTTTCCCCCTCTTAACATACTTTAAAGCAACAGTGAAACTAGGAAGTAGGTTACTATCACTAAGTAATTAAACTAATAAGCAATGAGGGGAAGATTGAGAAATTAATGTATTAATATAAAAATGTGAAAATATAAAGAAGGTGGGCACTCAAACTAGAACAGTTGTAACTGTGGATAGCAGAGGGTACAGGATAATTAGCGGACATGGAACACAGAATCAATATCAAACAGTTCTCTACCCACCACAGTACTATCCACATTTACAGTAGAACCACAGTTGCAAAAGAAAAACATAATGCACTTCCTAATATTTGGCTGGAATATTTATGTCAATTCTCTTACATATTACCTGATAATTTTACACAAACCCATGCAATTCATTATGATGTGCATACCAACCCCTGCAAAATTTTACAAATTTCTGGAAATTGAAGTACTACTATTTTTGTTATTTTTAAAGTAATTATGTTTCTTTTAAGCAACTTGTTCTGGAAGCCAGTATCTGAACGGAGATTATTGGCAGCAGGGTTGGCATACATGCAGACTGCTGATGGTTTCACCAGAGGCCAGAAGAATAGCCACCTGGTGGCACTCTGTTGCGCTGAGGTGGAGCAGAATGAGTACTGCCATTTGTGACAGGTGCAGAATTGTTGGATGCAGGAGCAGACGATTCTTTATCTCCATTTACAGCAGCATATCCCTCACCAGTGACTGGATTTCCATCTGTCAAATGAATAATGAATAATCAGATACAAATACCATTTATTCACAGAACAACAAAATATTTTTAAATACGATTGTAGTATATTTTGCTGCCCCAATCAAGGAGTAACTATAGTTATAAAAAGCTGAATTCATCATCAAAAGAACTAATTTTTTGTTTGGCAAATCATGAAGATCTGTATCGTGCATCATAAAGAAGAGTCATTTCTTCTGAGGGGAAAAACATCCCCTCTCTTACATTTCTCTTTACAATGGTTCAATCATGACACTAACCCTCAAATTCCAATAGATTTTAAGAGAGCCTAAACAAAATGGAATTTTGCCAAGAAACCAAGTTCCCTTCACAATGCTACTAAAATTGCCAAGGCCCTATATTTCCACCTAAGAATTAAAGGAAACAAGTATCTGAAATTGTCACAGGCCCACAAAATTAGGCCCTCTAAATGAAAATTTGAAGAGTTCATCAAGTTTCAAACCCACAATTTTCAGCGTAGAAGGTAATCCAACCAACTACGGTACACTGTTCATCACCCAGAGGTAAATTCTATAAAATGAAGCAATGACCCTTCTGTACAGTGATTAATAGTTGCAAACAAATTATTTCTGTTTATTTTCTCTTTAACAACAAAGAGTACTCGTAACCACATCTGGATATTTTCATGAATGTGTTAACACATACTCAGGCAAACATCAGCAACTAACAACACAAGATGTTTAAAGAAATTAGAGGAGAAAGATAGCATTCACATAGTCTTATCGTGAAGACTAAGCAGGCACACAGGTTGCACAACGAGACAAAAGACAAACTTTAACTGAATGCATTCCAATTAAGGATAGAGTAGAAATGGCCAAAAGTAAACATGAAATGCATGCATTTCTTGCTGCCCAGATTTAACATATTCAAAACAAAGTAATATATTATTTTAGCATATAAAATAATCATGTACTAAGCAATGACAAAATTCAGTCATTCTTGTCATAACCAAACATGCACAAGAAAAATTATATATGAACTTCCAGACTGAAGAGGCATAGCTATCATCAGCTGCAGACAGTTATTCCTGTCCCTACATCCTACCAGTTTTTTTTGTCGTGCTGAAGAGAGAAGTTGCAAACCAGTGCTAGTCTGAAAGGTGCAGCATAACAGAAAAAAGGCAAAATCTGTCAAAACCCCAAAATATCCCACGTTGTGCAGAAGTTAAATTTCTGTTTGGTGGTTTCCTTATGGGGTTTCAGCTCTAAATGAATGAAAATATAATATGCAATACATGCAGTTGAGAAATTACTTCATCTGTTGATAAGGGACAAAAATAACACCTCGACTTCACTCGAATAGTCAACTCTTCAAAAACGCCCTTCATTACAGTTAACTCGCAATTTTGCATTAAAAAATTATAGAATAAGTTATAAAAAAATAATGCACTAAACAGTTTAGAAATGACACTGGTTGTTACCTCACCTTCGCAAGGCACAATATGCAGGTACTTTAATTGGACATGTGAGATAATTTACACCTCCCTAGTTTCTAATATTCAAACATACAAGTTTCAACTTTACCCAACTAGTGCACTGGAACAGTTGAAGGAAATTCAAGGATTTATTTATGGCACAACAATGCCATTAAATGATATTGAAGGAGTCACTGTCAAAATTACCATTACACAGCTTTGGAAACTGGATAGATTTGAGTTAAATTCTGAAATTCTCGAACACCAGGACATTTTCAGATTTCTTTTGCACTGATGCAGATATCCATGGCTTTAAGGTACAGCCACAGCATTTGCCACAGAAAACAATCTTCAGGGCTGCCGACAGTGGTGTATGAACCAATTATCTCCGAAACACAAGCTCACAGTTGCATGCCCCTAATCGCATGACCAATTCGCCTGAGATTTTCAGATGATTCTTAACAGTTTTCTGACCCTACTGCCATAACACACTACCGTGTAATTCAGCCATCCCTTCCAATATAGTTTTATGCAACCCAACTAATGTGCAACAGGGTTATAAAGTGGCTATTCCCCTGTAGGTGTAATGTATGGTACTAATGTCCAGTGAGCACATTTTGCACACGATTCTGAACCCTACCGACACGTTATATCGTCCGTTCGCAAAACATGACTCCCTGAAATCATGTAGCAGCTTCCTTTGACCATGTAACTATGTTAATGTGTCGTGCCTCATGACCAGGTGTAACAATGAGGGGTAACAGTGCAGTAATTAATGTCTCAAACACCGAACTGGATGGCGTATGTACACTTACTCTCGTCGTACTACCAGCACGTTCCCAGCAGTGTGGTATAGCGGATGTGGTTAACCATTAGCCTAGCAATCTACTAAATGTGCCATCAGTCGTTCGAATCCTGCATCGTTGAAATATTTTTGCATCGGCATGATGTTTGGTACACAGGCCCACGTTTGCCACATTCAAACAGTAGAATGACACTGTTATTCATCTTGTACCATGCGCATACTCCGCTGCTTAGGCCCAGAATGTAATCTCTGCTGTTATTTGGTATGTTTTACACAGAGGAATATGTTGACATGGTATGGAGAAGCAAGACAAAACACTTGCGAGGCACTACCTCTGTACAAGGAACGATACCCCCCAACAGGCGTAATTTCCAAGGAGCCACCAGTCCGCGATAGGTCCGTTGCATTGTGTGAAACAGAAGAGGCTGTTCTGGAGGCAGCTCGCAATAATCCACATATCAGTACATGGGCGATTACATAGCAGGTGAACACCAGCCAACCATCTGTCTGGTGAATACTGCATGGGCAGGACTTCAAAGGTTGAATGGAGTTCTGTCAGTGGCTATTAGCCAGACTGGACAATGATTCAGCATTCGTATTACTCATCTTGTTCTTGGACAAATCACGCTTCCACAATAATAGGTTCTTAAGTCGGATATGGAAGAGATGGGAATATTTAATGAGAATGACTACGTGGTGGTTATGGCAGGGATGAATGATATTGCTAGAAATGAAGCATCAAATGTGATTTCTGGGATGAAGAAAGCACTTTGCAAATTAAAGACCACCAATGTAATATTATGTAATATTCCATATCGACATGATTTAATTGAATGGTCTTGTGTAAATAAGTTAGTTGGTGATACAAACAGGCAGCTACAGTAGATAGTGAAATGCTTTCAAAATACAAAAATAATTGATATGAGCAATATGGATAGAGGATATTTCACAAATCATGACTTGCATTTTAGCAGAAGAGGGAAAAAGCAGCTATGTAATATGATTAGGAAAAAATACAGACCCCAGGAACAAATATAATGCCATACCATTGCTGTTCGATAAAGATGAGGAAGTTGCAGAACATTTGCAGGTAATGAAAGTAAGAAGAGTTGAGGAAGTAGTTGAGGTGAGTGCTACCACTAAAGAAGGATGCCCAGGAGAATAAAATCAGCTGAAAGGGATTAATGTGATTCTACCACAATCATCAGGGACAGCAATACCAGAAAGCACTGAGTACTCGCAGAAAACTTGCGAGGAAACCACTGAGCTCGTCAGTAGCAGTCACTTGGATGAATAAGGAGAGGAGTTACTGGAGAAGTTGGATGTTGGAGACCCATCAGGACGAACTGAAGGAGGGCAAGCTAAACAACCAGAAATAAGAACGTCGAGTAGGACAAGGGAACGACCAGCATTACTAGAGCAGGATTTTTTATAAAGGTAAAAGGTAGCAATAGTAATAATCTAAAGGGAGAGCTAAATTTCTTCCAGCAGAATGTTCAATCCTTAAAAAATAAAATTCTAAGTATAGGGGGTCTGTTGGCAGATAACCTACAAGGGTATGATGTTTTATGCTTAACTGAACATTGGTTGATAGAGGATGAGATTTCAAACTTTGTATTAGGTTATGCTCTTGCAAGTAAGTTTTGTAGAAAGAAAATGAAGTGTGGAGATTCATGTATATATGTGAATAATAATATCACATGTAAGCAGTTGGATACATTTGAATTACTGAATGTAGAGGAGCATTTTGAGGCTAGCTTTGTTGAACTAGTGGATTATAAGTGAATACTTTTATGCATTTATAGATATCCTCCTAGTAATGTTGAAACTTTTTATAATAATATTGAAATTATTTTAGATGACCTACAGAATAAGAACAAAAATATAATTATCATGGGCAACTTTAATGTAGATTTTTAGGGAATAATGGTGGGCGAGATAAGCAAAGGCTAGAAATGTTGCTTTCCTTCTACAGTCTAAAGGCAGTTCTAAATCAACCAACTAGAATATCTGAGGATACAAAGTCAGCAGTAGATCTCAAGTTGTATTGAATGAGGAAATGTGGAATTATGAAATAGAAGTTTATGATACAGGTTTTTCAGATAATTTTGCTCAAATTGTGCATCTAAATTTTAGGGTAATAGGAAACCATAATTTAAAAAATAACAATGTAATTTACAGGGAAACTAGAATGTGTACAAGGAAAATAATTATTTCACATTTTAACCAGTTATTGGCCAAGGAAACTCGGGAGAGTGTCAACCTATATAGAAATAACTCAACTAATGAGGCCTTCAGTGAGATTTTGGGTTTGTTCAACTATTATCAAGTGGAAATACCAGTCAAAAGGGTAACTAAAGAATTATAGGAATGGGTGGATTACAACAGGAATTAGAACGAGTAGATGATGAAGGTTTTTAAGCAAATGTGCGAAAGGGAGTACCACATCATCTGAATTGAAGGATTATTATAAGAAATATAAGAACATATATCGAGAAGTTTTGAAGGCTGCCAAAAGATTGCATAATGAGAAAGAGCTAAAAAAATTCTAAAAACAGGTCTAAATGTATGTGGAACATTATAAAAAGGGAGAAAGGTACTCTAATTCCATTAAAAAAGAATATTACTCTTACAAATGCAGGGAAGGAAGTCGGTAATCCAAAAGAAGTTGCAGAAATATTTAGTAAATATTTTCTAGAAGCAGTTTTGAGGTTAACGGAAAATTTTCAAACATCAATGACTGGAACGAACTTAAATAGTTCGCAGGAATGTATCATCCATGTTTCTTGCTCTTGTGACTGAGCAACAGATAGAGAAGATTATAAAACAGATGGGTAAGAAGAAGTCTTCTGGTTTAGATAGTTATTCAAACTACTGTATTAAATGCTCTTACCAATATATTATCAAGCCTCTGTTATTTGATAAATTTGTCACTAACCACTGGTAAATTTCCACAGAAATTCAAGGTAACCAAAGTTATGATACATAAAAAGGGTAGTGAAGAAGATACTGGTAACTATAGGCCTGTCTGCCTCCCCTCTGTATTCTCCAAAACACTGGAAAGAATTATGAACGATAGACTGTTATCATTCTCAGAAAAGCATAATATATTAGCTGGTTGCCAGAATGGCTTTCGTAAAAAAATGATCAACTACCGCAGCATTCATTAACTTTATTGAACGGATATGACACACTAGATGGGAAGCATGCATGTTTAGGTATTTTCTAGGACTTAACAAAAGCTTTTGATATAACTGACCACAGCTTGCTTTTAGAAAAGTTATACATGTATGGAGTATACTGATTTGAGCAAAAATGTAATAAAGAATGTGTATTCCTGTGCCAGAAACATAGACCATGGTGTTCCACAGGGGTCAGTTTTAGGACCATTATTATTTTTAGTATTTATTAATAATATCGCCCAAATTGTAGATGATGCTCAAGGAGTGCAATTAACTTTGTTTGCAGATGATATATTACTGTTTTTGTAGCTGATGAAAGTTCTGAAGGGTTAGAATTAAAGGCAGGCAATATAGTGAGTAATATCCTGAACTGGCTTGAAGATAAATAAATTAATTTTAAGTAAACAAAACTTCTGTGATTAGATTTCACCGTAAGATTAATCTGAATATGGAAATTAGTCCAATATAATTTGGAGAGACCATAGTTGAGAACTCATCAACAAAGTTTCTTGGCTTGTGGATGGATGAATCATTAACCAGGCAAAAACATACAGAGTTTATAGGGAAAAAGCTTAGTAGAATTTATTTCATGATAATATCTTTGAAAAATAGTTTTAATTTAGAAGCTTGCTGAATAATGTATTTTGCATATGTCCATCCCATACTAACCTATGGAATCATTTCGTGGGGGAATTCATGATATAGAAAAGTCATCTTCAAGTTACAAAAGAAAATAATTAGAGTAATGGCCGGTGTCGACAGGAGAACAAGCTGCAAGAAATACTTTAAATTTTGTTTTATTTTACCATTGCCTAACCTTTATATCTTCCATAGACTTGAATTTTATATGAAGGAGAATGTAAACAGTTTCAGCATAAACTTCGATGTACATAGGTATAATATTAGAAATAGACACAGTCTGCACATAGAACCACACAAAACTAAGCTAAGATATATGAATCAAGTTTGAGTTATGCAGGAGTACATTTATTTAACACTTTAGCGTCGACGTGTACATTTGCTTTTTTGTGGTAAACTGCAGAAATGCGATATACATATTTCAGGTTGTTGTGGGCTATGGATGTTCGTAACTTCATTCGTAGATGATAATCAAAGACATAATTTATGTTAAAAGTTACTATTTTTGTGTCCCCCCATTGGGATGACATATGGTAATTAGGTTGACTATGCAACAGAGAAAGTGCACGTAACTCCTACAGGGGTGATGGGGTGAAGGGGTGACTGCCTTTTTACCTTTGTTGTGAAACATTGTGCTCTGTGTTGAGCTGTTTGTTTACGTGCCTTTCAACGAGTTCCTTATAATTTACAGTTTTGTGACAAGAATTTAATTCATGTTACATGAGATTCTGTGTTGAATAAGCCATCATTACCCATAGAGATAGAACAACTTGAAAAGGGTTCGAGTGCTGAATCAAGTGATATTGACATTTAGGATTTGCAATGTGATGCCACCTTTTCCGAGTCGGAATTCGACAGTAGATTGTGTAGCGAGGACAATGATTCCAGTGCTGCATCGGGCGATGATTCAACCCAATCACCAGCCAGAGACAATTACTGGGGAACATTCTCAGGTTCGCAGAAACCTTTTATATTCACATGTAGCCCCGCTCTACAATTTCATCTGAGTGGTAAATCTCAACCAGTATGTAAGAATAACGCAATAATAGACTCAAATTAACATTTTCCTTGCCATTAATAATTGAATTCTGATTGTTGTGTATGGGGTGACAAATGTCAGAGAAATAACACTGTCTGTTGTGCAATGCACAGCACACTGATAAAGGCACTCTATAAACACCTTGCGTGAACAAGCAATGCAATACAATAGCGAATGGTAGCACTAGTTTCATGCGACAGCCTAAAGTTGAGAGGCTACACTACAGTGTCACCCCATGAGGGGTGACATACTATATTTTGTATGGGCGTCCGTCACCCCACATAGTCTTCAACGTGTTAATAAATTGCCAGACTACATTAAGCAGATAAAACCATGTTCAAAATTTAAGAAAGAATTATTCAAATTTGTTTCTAACCATTGTTTTTATTCTGTTGAAGAATACTTAGCTCTTGAAAATTAACTTACGTATCACTTTTTCTTTATTTAATCTGTGCCTCTTTACCACATTGTATAATTCTCTTTATTTCTCATGGCATGTATATTACCGTTTTATCCTTTGTTACTGTAAATATCATTATTGATATGTCCCATATCACTGTATCAGTTGGATGAAATAAAATACAATAAATACAATACAACACAACAGGAACATCAATAGCCACAACATTCACTATTGCAGTCCACACAATCTTCACTGGATGTGACAGGCGGCTCATCAAGTACGATGGGGAGTGAACTTGAGGCGTGGAATCTTGGGGGATCGCCTGATTTGACCTTATTTCTTTGAGGGCAATTAGACGGGCGCACGCTACCTGCACTTTCTGCGTCAGGAACTCCACCCTGCTGCTGGAGGATGTGCCCATGCACGATCTTTTGACAATGTGGTTGCAACAGGATGGAGCTCCACCACATTCGACTTTGCCCGTTCATAACCATCTGAACGAGGAACTGACAGGGAAATGGATAGGACGAGGAGACCCTGTTTCATGGCCCAACAGATCACCGGATTTAATGCCGTTAAGACGACTTCTTGTGGGGGCATTTGAAGAACGTCTTTTACTCTCAAGTGCCGGAAACCCTGACCAGCTCCAGCAACTCGTGACTGACGCCTGCCAAGCAATTACATATGGAATGCTCCAGTGCGCAAGACAATCTAGTGGACACTGCTGCGATAAAACACTGTCAGGGCAGTTGTGTTCCTATTATTACTGGTTTGTACGAGTCCGGCCTGCTAACTAATCAGCCCTTCTCAGGGCCACAAAACACATTAATTCACGCACAATTTGCATGAAAGCAGGCACTGAACTTGAATTGTGTGTGGTACATATTGGACATAGATTTAAAAAATAAGCCAAGCTCATAGGGAGGAGGAAAATGGGTTTGGTGAAATTACACTTGAGGAAGTGGAAAGGATGGTAAACTCCACTGTCATAAAGCAGCAGGAATAGATAAAATTAGACCTGAAATGTTGACATATAGTGGGAAGGCAGGGATAAAATGGCTTCAAAGAGTAGTAAGATTAGCATGGAGTGTTGGTAAGGTACCTTCAGATTGGACAATAGCAGTAACTGCACCTATCTATAAGCAAGGGAACAGGAAGGATTGCAACAACTATGAAGTATCTCATTGATTAGTGTACCAGGCAAAGTATTCACTGGCATCTTGGAAGGGAGGGTACGATCAGTCATTGAGAGGAAGTTGAATGAAAACCAGTGTGGTTTCAGACCGCAGAGGGGCTGTCAGGATCAGATTTTCAGTATGTGGCAGGTAAGTGAAAAATGCTACGAGAGGAATAGGCAGTTGTGTTTATGTTTCGTAGATCTAGAGAAGGCATATGACAGGGTACTGAGGGAAAAGATGTTCGCCATACTGGGGGACTATGGAATTAAAGGTAGATTATTAAAATCAATCAAAAGCATTTATGTTGACAATTGGGCTTCAGTGAGAATTGATGGTAGAATGAGTTCTTGGTTCAGGGTACTTACAGGGGTTAGGCAAGGCTGTAATCTTTCACGTTTACTGTTCGTAGTTTAGATGGATCATCTGCTGAAAGGTATAAAATGGCAAGGAGGGATTCAGTTAGGTGGAAAAGTAGCAAGGAGCCTGGCCTATGCTGACGACTTGGTCTTAATGGCAGATTGTGCCGAAAGCCTGCAGTCTAATATCTTGGAACTTGAAAAGAGGTGCAATGAGCATGGTATGAAAATGATCCTTTCAACTAAACTGATGCCAGTGGGTAAGAAATTCAACAGAATTGAATGTCAGATTGGTGATACAAAACCAGAACAGGTTGACAATTGCAAGTATTTAGGTTGTGTGTTCTCCCAGGATGGTAATTTAGCGAGATTGAATCAAAGTGTAGTGAAGCTAATGCAGTGAGCTCACAGTTGCAATCGACAGTATTGTGTAAGAAGTCAGCTCCCAGACAAAACTATATTTACATCGGTCTGTTTTCAGACTAACTTTGCTTTACGGGAGCGAAAGTTGGGTGGACTCGGGATATCTTATTCATAAATCAGAAGTAACAGACATGAAAGTAGCAAGAATGATTGCTGGTAAAAACAGGTGGGAACAATGGCAGGAGGGTATTCGGAATGAGGAGACAAAGTTTAATTCAGGAATGAACCCGATGGATGAAGCTGTATGCATAAACTGGCTTCGGTGGTGGGGGCATGTGCGGCGAATGGAGGAGGATAGGTTACCTAGGAGAATAATGGACTGTTATGGAGGGTAAGAGAAGTAGTGGTAGAACAAGACGATGATGGAGACTCAGTTTCTAACGATTTAAAGATAAGAGGTATAGAACTAAATGATGCCACAGCACTAGTTGCAAATAGAGGATTGTGGCAGCGTTTAATACATTCACAGAGGCTTGCAGACTGAACACTGAAAGGCATAACAGTCTATAATGATAATGTATGTATGCATGTTAAAAAAAATAAGGAATCTTCGCCCCGGACTTGAACCTCCCACCTAACACGTTAGCCCTCTCCCCTGTGCCTTTACCAATAATGGTTAGGTTCTGCATGGTACACTGTACAGCCTACAGCATGTATTAGGTTTAGTGAAGTCACAATATCAATATAGTGTTTCGCCAGCGTGTGAGGTTCATATGATCTATAAGGCACGTGCATACCTTCCAGTGTTTATTACGAGTATGATATTACGGCGTCCTATCATGCTGAAAAACATATCAGATGTACAGGCGTTTGCTCTATTAACCAGTGTTTCGTCTTAGGTCTGACACTAGACTCGTCAGAGTGAGATGTGTCAGACCCTACCCACTGATGGTGGGTGTATGCAGGTGAGCTTATCAGAAGCCTATATATGAGGCACAGTCTGAAAACTGCATACGGGAGATAAATCTCCACAATGGAGATTGGTGAAAAATATCTAATTCCCTCCATGGGAATTTAGAATTTTCCTATCATGGAGAGGCAGTAAATACCAAGATATCCGGTTGTGTTGTCTGAATATACTGGCAGGGCAGATGCTTAAAGGACGGAATTAATATTGTGGATTTCATGGAACTAAATTGGAATGGCAGCTGAATCACACGGTATAGTACTAATGACTTTATGACGACCAAACAAGAAAGACTTCCTTAGTACAACATTCAGAAATCTGCATTGAAGAGCAATGTGGTTTTAATATCAAATCAAAGCTGGCCTGCTAAATAATTCAAAGTATCCTAAATTACAACAATAAACTTAAATTACATTTTACACACCATGAAAGAACTATGTATATGCACAATGAAAAATATCAATGACTATTGAAATGTGTAAATGCCTATTAATATCCCAAATTGATCTGTAATATCATGTTAATCTGTAAGCTTTATTCATAATATGTGCAACAAAGTGAAGGGTGAAACATCATTGACCATTTCCAGTCAGAATGTATCTTAATCAGCCTTTTCCAATTCAAGGAGGCACGTCTCCTTTTCAGCAGTCATTCACTCGATATTTCTACTTGAAACATTGTCCATTCATCTCTTCCTTGGCCTCTGCTTATGTCTGCTAACATTACATCCCAATTATGTTCAAGCTATTCTCTACCAGTCAATTCCACAAACAGTCAAACCATCTGAATCATCAGGGTGACCTCGATAGTGTTATGAGATGGACGGTGGGCAATGGTATGATGATAAACGGGGTTAAAAGTCAGGTTGTGAGTTTCACAAATAGGAAAAGTCCTCTCAGTTTTAATTACTGCGTTGATGGGGTGAAAGTTCCTTTTGGGGATCATTATAAGTACCTAGGAGTTAATATAAGAAAAGAACTTCATTGGGGTAATCACATAAACATGATTATTAATGAAGGGTACAGATCTCTGCACATGGTTATGAGAGTACTTAGGGGTTGCAGTAAGGATGTAAAGGAGAGGGCATATAAGTCTCTGGTATGACCCCAACTAGAGTATGGTTCCCTCACCAGGATTACTTGATTCAAGAACTGGAAAAAAAATCCAAAGAAAAGCAGCTCGATTTGTTCTGGGTGATTTCCGACAAAAAAAAGTAGCGTTACAAAAATGTTGCAAAGTTTGGGCTGGTAAGATTTGGGAGAAAGGAGACGAGCTGCTCGATTAAGTGGTATGTTCCGAGCTGTCGGTGGAGAGATGGCATGGGAGGACATCAGTAGACGAATAAGTTTGAGGGGTGTCTTTAAAAGTAGGAAAGATCACAATATGAAGATAAAGTTGGAATTCAAGAGGATGAATTGGGGCAAATATTCGTTTATAGGAAGGGGAGTTAGGGATTGGAGTAACTTACCAAGGGAAATATTCAAATAATTCTCCAATTTCTTTGTGATCATTTAAGAAAAGGCTAGGAAAACAACAGATAGGGAATCTGCCACTTGGGCGACTGCTCTAAATGCACATCAGTAGTGACTGATTGATTTTTCCCAATAATAATTAGGGGTTCCAAAACTTTGATATCCTTTTCAAACTTCTCATACCTGGATTCTGTCGCATCTTGTTTCCTGCATCTGTCTACTCTGACTGACTTATTGCTCAAGTTGGTAATCCATTACCAATTTTTTCGATATTGTAAAAATTTATATTTCCTGAGTGATTAAGGGAATACAAATGTTTCTTAAACAAGAAGTCTCCTCCAACCCCATCAGCTTTGGCTAGAATCTTTTTATACCACAGAACACTTTGCTTTGTTCAAGAACATTGAAGCAGAAAGTTCTCTCCCCACCATGCACGTGTTTCAAATGTTTAAATATTATCTCACAGATGTTTTTCTTGTATAAAAAAAACCACAACCCCACTTCTAATTACGCTCTCAGACTCAATAGACACTTACAGACACTTGAAGTGCGCCTGCGCTATGATTTGAGTTACTGATATGCGATTTGCTGTTTCTACATTGGTTGTTCCCCATCCCGTTTCTTCTCCTTCCCTTCTCAAGCGTAGTCTTGGTGGCTGGTTGTCTCTCATATTTGTCCCTCTACCAGAGCATCTACTTTGGGGTTCCTTTCGAACCCGAGGCTGTGAACCTCGGAGTGAAAGTCGTGAGTGAACGTTGCATGTTTATATTGAGTGAAAGATTAATGCTTGTGGCCTCGAATGGGTGTGTGATTGGGTTAGAGTTGTGCTTCTGTGTGCGCTGTGTGGATATGCCAGGTTCGTAGCCCACGGGCCTATGGCCAGTTGAAGGCCGATTTTTTTTCGTAACATGTATTTCTTTAATGTTACATTCGAGTACTACTGTACTTGTATTTCTGTTATATTACCTGTGGGTAATAGATCTTCTGTTCTGTTTTATGTACGAGGCCAATAGAAGTTTATAGGTTTTCTTTTGAAAGGGTGATTCAGGCATGATATTGTAAATATTTTGTTACCTTTGAATAAATGACTGATGAATTTACGAATTGAAAACTCCCTAACCTTGGTCCACCTCGCTTCCCCTCTGGGTAGGTTCCTGTTTTCCTAGGCTCCAATGCTCGCACCTCAGGTGGTAGCGTTATTACGTGGTTTCCATCAGTAAATTCAATCTGGTCTATTATTCCTTCGTATTTCAAGGAGCAAATATGACTGATCCTAGCAAAGATGCACAAGCATTCAATGGGACCTGTTAATGAAGACAAGATACGCGGATGTTTCGGTCTCCAATTGCTACGAACCAAGGAGCCAGGATATGAACCGAGTATTAGGGGAGTTTCTCCTGCTGGCACATTAGACGATAACATTAGATTACTTCGTTCCTTGTTATCGAGTTTATCGAGCTGTCAACCTTCCATTGTTACAGAAAGTGCGTTAGGTCGTATCGGGTTTGTCTGTTTCAAACAGTCCACGTTGGACGGGTTTAGTCAAGGTCAAGGTGATGTCACACAAAAGCAGATTCGTAGTATTAAAGCTCGCCTGTTTTGATTACAGGAACCATGCGTCTCATCTCCAGGTATTATTTGGTGATAGTATGGGCGATGATGTGAAAACCTTATTAGTTTTGGGGTCTAGTAAAATTGAGTCGCTTTTGAGGATGAAAATAAACCTGCTTAAGTTACTGAACAGGGGATTTTGCAACCACCGTCTGGTCACCCCGTTTCATCCGGGGATGATTTATGTGCGACAGAATATTTCTTCAGTTGTTAATTTCACAAAGCTACCACATCCGCTGCAATTACTTATTAAAGGGATGAAGTCTTATTCTATAGACTATCGAACAAGTTATTGAGTTCTTGCACACCAATTGAATTTCTCGAGCACAGTGCTGTATTATGGTGTCAAATATGATTGATTTTTCAAATCATTTATCCACATGCTTCTCGAAACTTAGCCAGTCGCATAGCTGTGGCTATGTCTGAAAATGATTCTCTTGGGGATTTCCATGCGAAACTATTATGTGAATTTATTCCTACCAGAGCACTATCATCTGTAGTGCAGTGATATTTCTTTCGAGTACAACGAAGTAATGAATCACTCAGAATATGTTAGGTAAATTAAATGTCACTGTAATATTTGCCCCAAATGGAAGATAATTGCTTTCACTCAAAGGAAGTGTAAAATCTGCGGTAAATTAAGAAATACCGTCGTTACTAGAGAAATGTGTTTGAAAAATGTTCGAGAAGTTTCCGCTTGAAATATCGGAAGGTGAGATTGCGAGTTCTATTGTTGAAGGTCTGACGCTCGAGTATAGGTCTTACTTGTCATTTTCATCAAGGCCTAATTCTTTCCTTGAGCTAGAAAAGCTTGTGTTGCTGCAGAAGGAGTGAAGTATGCAGACTCACTCCGTAATATCGATAGACCATCATCTAGTAGCGCTTCTGTAGACAAGACAACGTTGTTTTCTGTGTAAATCGGCTGATCATCTATGAAATGGTTGTCCTCAGCCGCAGTTTTCTAAACCTAGCAGTGGTAACTCCGGTTCTCAGCCCGTAGAACGTAAGTGTTACGAGTGTGGGCCTGACACATTTACATCCTAACTGTCCTGTACTTCAATGAAATCGTACCCGATCATCTAGCGGTGATTGCGGCAACAGGAGTTGACTAGGAAAGCTATCATGTAACACAGTGGCAGAAGGTTGTTCTGATCTTTCAAGTTTGTTTGAAAGCAGTTTGTTTGGGTCTCCTAGTAATTTGCGAGATTGGACTCTAGTAAAGGCCATTCATTGAACTCAACAAGTACCATGGATTAGCAAAATTAGAGAGAACATGGAAGAACTAAAAATAACTCAGAATGATTTGTAAAACAAAAAAACTTTTTTTTTAAGAAACTGAAGAAACACAAAAATACAATTTAAACCAAAAATAAATGACATGCAATGAAAATGGATGAGGAATGACAGAAAACAGAACAAATGAAAACTACCGAGCAATTCAGACAGAAAACTTATCGAAGGCGGCCAGAAAAAGATATGACTGTAGTGGTCCAATGAAGCTGTAAAAGAAGAAGAAGGAGGATGCAACACCTTTGCTTGAACTGTTAGCAGCAGCTGCTAGTTTGCGCTTCTTAGCTTCTAGTGCTGTCTTATATCAATGTGGCCCCCACAGTCAACTGAAGAAACTAAACGACACAATCTACATTGCAACTTGTCTGTTGTGATATCTTTTTTTAAAATTTGGATGAAAACATTTTCTTTTTGGTATGATCTAAGGGATGAAATATCACTACAAAATTAACAATAATACTTCACAAGCTAAAGAATTCACTTTCAAAAAGAAACTACCATATCTAAAAGAATTTAGTTTTCTGAGTAACAAAGCATACGGATACAATGAATCATTTTTCACAGTTTTGCTGTTAGAATAACTTACACAGCAGTACTGCCATATGTTGCAGCATCAAGTTCAAACTTATTGAAGGGAGAATGTATTCAGAATAGTTGACTATCACAGAGTGTGAAGATATTAGGTCTCTAAATATAATTATTCATGCACCATTAGCAGAGTCCTCCAAGTATTTAACTTTCAAAATGTTCACTGTACAACTAGTGTAGTCATGCTATTATTTATAGACAGATCGGGGACCCGATAAATAAAAAGGGGCATTTGGGCACCCTGTTAAGAGTTTCTTGGGGACAACAGGACAACAGTTGAAAAAGGAACAATTCCAGTAAGAACAGGATGTCTGATCATCATCATCATCATCATCATCATCATCATCATCATCATCATCATCATCATCATCATCATCATCATCTGCAGTTTCCACCTGTTGGCCAGGTCTGCTCGGAACATCAGCCCCGCCATCTCCTGACTTCCCACCACTTCTCCCTCTTCACTCTTGCCCAAGTCCTCTCCTCTTCTCTTCACACACTCTTCCAATCCTTTTATCCACCTGTCTCTTGGTCTTCCTCTTTATGTCATTTTCCTGCTTTCACCATTTCGTTCATCCTTCTGGACATCTTTTCCTCTGTCATTCTCTTCATGTGTCCATGCCATGTAAGTCTAGATGTCTCTGTCCTGTTCTATAGTGGCTCTTCTATATCTCTAACCTTCTCATTCCTCATCTTGTCACTCCTATCCTACTTCTCAAAAATCATTTCACTTGCCTGTAGGCTATCAAACTAATTTGAGTACCTATCTTCAATCTCCAGACAGCTGTGATTGTTCTATGCAATATTTGATCTTGACCAGAAGCAAAAGTTGTTTCTCTTAACAGGACACTTCCAAATCTTTCTTCTTACCTCAATCTGCAAGTACAAATATTGTTTCCCTCTTTACTGAGGTTTTTAGATGAAGGTTGCTCAGTTGTCCTTAAAACAATAGATAGCAAACATCCAGAGAATTAATATACATATTTTCTGATCTCTTGTCTGGTAGGTAATCTAACAAGAGAAAGGAGTGCCATGTCTAAATAGTAGCATGATACATTTGGACTTGGTCCTGTTTTGCGGCCAGATGCCCTTCCGGGTGCCATTGATATGTGAAGAGATAAATTGAATATATAGCATATTTCAGAGGTGGATGGTAGTGTGGTGTGTTGTGTGAATATGAAGAGGAAGAGGAATGTGTTGGGACAAACAAGTAAGAGAAATCAACGGAACACTTAAAATTTCCGACCCAGCCAGGAATCGAACCGAGGATCCTCTGAACCAAAGGCCACAACAATCACCATACAGCCAAGCAGCTACACTGTTCTGTTGCAACATTTCTACGACTAAAATCTACATGTGAAGCAGCATACTGCATTGTAGCAGGCAATACAGAACAGGAAAAACCTAGACTACAATACCGAACAGGAAGAAGCTGGAGAATCACCTGGAGGCAAATAGATACATTTTTACGAGATGTGCAACGGTATAGGGTGGGGAAAGCAATGATCTTGCTACGTCCATTTGTTAAGTGAATTGAGTGACAGGTTGTAGTTCGCATTTCAATATTTACTGATTCTTAACATCAACATTAGTGCTTTATTTTGAGGCTGCCAAACTCTTAAAAAAAATCTAGCTACTGCCTCAATCAATGTTGATTGTTTTTTCAATGTTGACACCATGTTAAGTCTACAGATACTCTATTCACAAATCTTAGTAGCATGAAGGTTAGATAACCTCATAATCGTGTCGTTATTTCGAAAAGGACAGGAACATGAATAGTAACATCTTTCTTCATGACTTTAGTAGTAGTTATTTGTTCGTTCCTGTCCATTACTTTCATGATCATGTTAGTTGTGAATAAAATTTTGAATTACATATATTCCTCAGAAGTTGTTGCAGAAGAACACTTGCAAGCTATCAAAAAATTTAACAGTAATATCTTTGTATCTTTGTACCATAATTTTTGAGGAGGAGGTCACATCCTTTTTTTTCTCATCTATGAAAAGCAAAGGTTTGATCTAATACTTTCTATTCTTTATAAAAGTGGTTATTATTAGTACATAAGACATTTCTATCATGGTCCACATATTTAAATGCTGGGTATTCAGCCCAAAGGCTGGTTTGATCTTCAACAGTCGTACAATCAGCTGTCATAGATGGCCTTGGCATTGCTGAACAGACATTCTCAGGAAAGGAGGAGTGAGGTAGTTTCCCACTGCTTTCCTTACCAGAGCAGAAGTTGCTAATGATCAGTACTACAGTACAATACAATGATCCCCAATTTATCATGTCAATCCAAATTTTAAAACTGAAAGCTACTAGATCCCGAAGCTCATGCTAGTACCACATTTAGACTAATTTTACAACACTGATACACATACAAAACACAACAAGCTTTTCAAACAAAATTCTACTAACTAATTTACTACAATGAAATTAAGAACAAGTAAAGAAAGTTTATGGGTGAAACTTTGTGCTGGATTCCAAGTTAAAATTCCTTTCCTATAACAGCAATTAATATGTGTATTAGAAGACAGCATACCTACAATTTCTCTCACTATTTTATCAGATTTTTAGTTTGGCATTGCCAGGCTGTATTCAGTTTCCCTCTATTCTTACCACTGACTAGTACAGCTGCATATTCCCACTGCTTTCATTATTCCTTTCCATACCGTACGCTCGCTAGACCATAGAAATCATTGTAGGGAAAATGAGTCCAATGTGTACTGTCTTTGTAACGTGTTCAAAATATTAACACATTGCTGACCGGATGCTTGAGCTTGTCACATACCCTGTGGACTGGACATTTTTCAACTAAGCATACCAGGGTGCACTTGATTATAAAAATGTACATACATATTAAACCAGTCAATATTTTATCTTTAAGAGTTGGTATGGATACTCTCCAATGCCCCTAGTAGTAGTCTATATGCCTTTATAAAACCATCTTCAGCGTCAATTCCTAACACATCATTAATGTTTACATCGTTGTCGTCAGAATCACTTGAATAAAGAAGTACACTAGGTAAATCACGGCCTGTAGAGGCTTGAATATCACTTCCACTATCACTCTCACATTCAGTTTCCACTAATTCATTAGACTATTTCCATTTGAATGCTTATCGGCATATAATTCTAAAATATCGCCATCAGCTAACACCGTATTCCGCGGGCGCTCCATCTTGTCATTGACTGAACCGGCAAAAAGAAAGTCGACGTTTCAAAACGAAATCAAAGAATAAAAGAGGCTGTGAATAAAAGAAAAGTGGCAGATCTACATCTACGATTTATTCTACTCAATGTGCACGTCCGAAATAGTTCAAGATATGGTCAAGAGATGACACAGGAAGACCGAAAACAGTCGTGAATAAAACTGAGATTTCTCGGGGCCCGTCACCTACCGCTGGCGAGCGTACTACGAGATTTCTCGGGGCCTGTCACCCATGTGTTAACTTATTTGAAGTTGCATGCTTACATGAGCCCCCAAGCCTATGTTAAAAGAACTTAGGATCATTTCCTAAATCTCAATGCTATCGTCATCATCTTGTTCCTTACCTTTTCTTGCTTTTATCCAGCTTTCTTATTATTCTGTAATTCATTCATGAAGACTTAAGATCTACCAAAATGGCCCATCCATAAGCACTTAGTAGTAGTTTATACAGTGAAACCTCGATTCTCCGTTTTTCGAGGGACCATGAAAATAAAACGTACAATACGGGAAAACGGCAAATCCGGGAATGAATGAAAACCATCAACAATTTGGCTAAACATCACAAAAATGAAATATGTATAATTATAATCTTACAAAACTCCTAAACCAAACCAAACTACAGCCCCAGTGGGACTTTGCCTGCCAAGCGACCGCTGCTCAGCGTGAAGGACTCCAGATTACGAGGTGTGCATGGTCAGTGCGACGAATCCTCTCGGCCGATATTCCTGGCTCTGTAGATCGGGGTCGCCATCTCACCATTAGATAGCTTCACAATTAAAGGTAATCACATAGGCTGAGTGGAACTGGAACCAGACTTATATCCACATAAAATTGTCTGACCTGGTCGCAATCGAACCCGGGCCTCTGGATGAGAGGCGGGCATGTTAGACCACGAAACCGCATTAATTACCGGTACGCGAGTTCAAAATCTCGATACTTTATATTTAGTTTTACAGGGGAATCTTCGTCAGTTTCCCGTGAAAACTTCTTTCAGTTCAGCGACTTTGGTTAGGCTAGCCAAACTCTTCGAAAAATCTAATAACGCCAAGCCAAACGACAATCGACCACAAGTAGTTTTTAATTCTCTCATCTAATAAAATAAAGCACATTAGATACGAAAGCACCCAAAATGAATGCAAAATCCGTTCATTTCTTAATCTTTCATTGTAATTTGGTCTCCGGTATACTGTTTGTAGTCAGTTTCTGGAAATCTCGTACCGCGCAAATTAGGCATACGTCGACTTTTAAAGGTTATGTTGAACTCGAAAATATGGTTTCGAATGTAAGTATCGATTCTTAAAAGTTCTCGAATGCATTATATTCAATTCTGCGTGTCCACAAATCCAATCAAATTGGAAAGATAAAAGAAATATCAAAACTTCAGGAATTACGATTATTCGTGACCTTGAGGTCATCTGGAAAGCGCGCTCGCTGCAAAGGTCAGTACGAGTTTGAAATTATACCAACCATTTAAAATGTAACGTGCGCAAATAAAACGACTGCGGTTTTTGGTATTTTAACACGAAAACGTAAAATTCCCAGTCTTACATTAGGACCTAAACAGTACCGGTAATAGGCAATTCGAAGACCTCCCATGGCTTTCTTTTTTTAAAAAAATTACATTTAGGTGCAACATGTGTTTTTGTCTCGCTAACATAATCACGTACGATAATATCAAAAATACTGAATTTGTGTTAAGAAGCAGTTTCGATTCCTGCCTGAAAGCCCAGTTACTCTGCAGTGCCGTGAGCAAAGTGCCAAAAACCTCTTCGGCAGTACGATCGAAAAATGTAAAAATATAAACATCTAACCCTGGACATAATGTGGACGTTTTATAAATGCGAACATTTGACGAAACTCGTTCCGTCTTCAAGCAGAGCTGTCGAAATGCGCCGTGTCTCCTTGCAATTGTTGTCGCCACTCTCTGCTTTATGATTTTCCGAGATTCTCTAAACAATACCACCCGAATGCGATGCTAAGATGGTCCCTTATGCAAGTTCACCGCCGATCGCTTTTCCAGTACCGGTACAGTACTTGTTTTAATTATCGCAGTGACGGGGCGTTAACGCCAAGATCCATAAATATGCCATAGCCGTCCTTTTGTGAGATACAGTTTATTAAAAAACGATTGATCGAGGATTTAGCGTTGATGGGACTGGAATTTCTGGACGGTTGATCCGGGAAATCGTTTCTTCGAGGAACGGATAATGCGGGACTTTTACAACGTGATTTAATTACGATGCTCGCGGGACCACGTAATTTGAACGCATATTCCGGGAAAACGTATTTTCCGGGAACGGATAATCGAGGTTCCACTGTAAATCTTATATTCACGGTTCCGTTATCGACATCAATTTCGTATAATAACCCCAAAAAGAAATGTTTCTGGTCCTATCTTATTCAATACCAATCAGATCCTTAAAATAATAATAATAATAATAATAATAATAATAATAATAATAATAATAATAATAATAATAATCCTCATCATTTACAAATTGCACTATTTTTGGTAATGTTAGTCCTTGAGTTACAGAATTTCTTCAGCCATTACACTTGATAAAATATACTGAAAAACGATTAAGAGAAGTTTTCTATAAACATCACACATTGTACATTGTGGGGGGGGGGGGGGGTGGAGGGAGGAACAATTTGTTCATTACACTAAAAAAAAAAAAAAAAAATACTCTCACGTAGAAAAACATCTTCATAAAATAGTTTTGTTAGACTGAACTGTCCCAAGTAAAATATTACGTAGATGAATGCAGAACTTAATAGTGTACATTAATTAGTGTCCATGAAACTGCTGCGATTCACTGGAACACATTATCTTTCCATATACAAATCGCTTGTTTGTCCCTTTACATTATTGAAATTAGAGTCAATGTAGAACATAATAAAAACGGAGAGGATATTGCTAAGTGTTATGACGATACACTAGTAAAATTTTCATATGTTTATTAATCATTCGACTAGTAGCCTTCGGTTCATGTGGTCTTGAGTTTGAGGCCTGGTTGGGCTGGAGTGTTTAGCTGCACCCAGGCAATTCCTTTTGCTTGGAGACTAGTTATTTGTCTTTGTGCTCATTTCGTTATTCTCAAACAACACCTCCAACCACCACAGAGACATGTAATACTGACTACATTTCTTCACACAGAGTTTGCTTCAGAAAGGGCACCCAGACATAAAACTGGGCCAGGTTTGCATAAGTGACACATACCAGAGTGTGAGAAAAGCAGAAGAATCATAACAGACTACACCCAAATAAGTCTACTTTCCTTCATTCCGCATTAGTGGACACATTTTGATAACAGCATAGTTGACATTATAGCAGCTCCAGTTAAAATAGTACCCCTATAGGTGTCCAGTCATTATTGGCAATGGAGAGTATGTACATAGCCCGTATAAAAGGGTTGCTGCCGACAATGCATTAAGCGAGCCGACAGATGGCGACACCATGTTTTTAGGGAATGCATTATCACTGCAAACGTGTATATAACTGACTCGTATAGGATTGCATGGAAAAATCAAAGCAGCAAAGAAATATCGACACATTTTTAAAACCAGTGTAATGCACCAGTACTCTGCCTGTATGCAAGTACTGTACAGTACTGTACTTTACTGTAGATTGTGTGTGTGTGTGTGTGTGTGTAGGAAATTTTGTCGTGCAGGAGTTCTTTTATGTGCCAGTAAATCTACCTGACCAACGTATTTGAGCAGCTTCAAATACTACCAGACTAAGCCAGGATCAAAACCTGCCAAGTTGTGGTCAGAAGGCCAGCACAACTCAACCATCTGAGCCACTCAGCCAGCAACGCTGTCATTATAGTTATGAACTTTATTTGGGCTAGATTATATTTTTGCCACTTTATTATTGTGTGTTATTTTATTAACCTAGTAGGTTCTCATTCTTTAATTAATGTACTATATTTACTTGTGATATAACTAATGAGTTTTTCATAAAATTATCATAGTATTGAATATTTAAATTATACCATTTATTGTAATTTGGGAGCCAACCGTGCAGTAAGTAAATAAAAATTAAAAAAGAAAAATAAACTGAAGGTTGGAAAAACGTAAGTATGAAATTATAACTATTGGGAAGCAGTAATTGTTACTAATACAACTACAACATTCACAGGTGTTTACTTTAGCATTTGTCAACCAATATAGAAAGGGATCATGGAAATTTGCCACTGAGTAAGAGCTACTTGAGACAGGAGCTTCTTTCTAGGTGCCTTCTAATAAATGCAGTCAATTTCAGAAGAAGCTGGAACATAATATAATAACAGCTACTGATCCAGATCACTTAAGGGACACATCAAGTTTTATGAATCTGTCGAGTGCGTATGTTCCAACTTCTATTGAAACTGCAGCTTCAACTTCATGCTATTTCTGTATTACATTAAATCTAGAATAGCAGTAAGGTAAGGATTTCCAGCACAGAGTTCAACACATTTACCTCTTTTTCTGGCACTTCTCCTGACGAAGGAGTCTCTGCAGTACATACCATCGCCAGTCACTGGATTTCGGCGGGGGGTTGCTGTAATCAAGAACCCCGCATGCAACACACCACAACCGCACACACACACATGCTAGACCCAACCCACAAAGCTACCACCACCAAAAATACTGAGAACAATAATACAACATTAGTATTAAATCACACATTAGTTTACTCCAAAAAGCCACCATCTGCCTTACACTACTGGCCAACTATGTGTGCTCTGAAATGCGTATCTACAATAAATGAACTACAGATTTTAGAAAAGTAGTGGATATTTTAATGTAATGATGAATAAACACTTTTTTAAGTGTATAAAAAGTTTTCTAAAGCTTCTAAATCACAGCTCTAGAGATCAGAAGCCAGTAATGATGCCTTGTAAGTTTCTGTTTAAAAGATGGCAGTCACTTTTACAATAGAAAAAAGTCAGCATTAAGCTACGAAGGAAAATTTAGCCATTGTACTCTAGGTTTAGATTTCCAGTCTCTTAAATCCATACAAATTTCATTAACCTGAGCTCTTGGATTACTTCCTATTAGTCTTGTTACCAGTATTTTTGTACACTTTAATTTTTTTTAACATATACTCTGTTAACATTACATTTTTATGCCTGAAAATTAGATTTAAAGAGGAATGTCATGATGAACATGCAGTGGACTCTTTAATTCGAACTTCAAGGGGAATCTGAAATCATTTGAATTATCCAAAATTCAAAGTAACCAAGAATGACTATTTTATTGAGAATATAGTACAGTACTGTATAAATACATAAAATTGAATAATTCTTACAGTATTATGAATTTTACTGTAACACCTGCCATGTTGTCCCGTATTGTAGATGAAACTTTTCACAAGAATATATACTGTATAAAGAGTAGTAGAACAACAGCATTTACACACAATTTAGCAGATGTAGAAGTACACCAATTCCACTGCCGACTTTAACCCTAGAACCGGCAAGCGTCGAATCAACGGTTTACCCATTTCTGTAGCGGCAGAGTCGATTTGTCAATGTATTTTTGTTCATTTAGTAGCACTATTCTGCTAACAGATGGTGTGACGTGTCTTGTCTTGTTATCCTAGAAGTTTACAGATGCTTCTTACTCATTTTCATCATAGAAACAATCTCCTTGTGTATGTTCCCTTGGAAACAAATGAGTGACTTGCAGCTATATGAACCACAACATTGTGTAATGGCGCTGTACTTGTTATCACTACCACTATTTTAAGGCTGTAATTGTATGCACTGGCGAGTTAAAACGGCACCTTTGTTATTATTTCCATCTACAAAATTTTCCTTTTAGTTAGCTTTTACTGTATGTAGCATAGCTGCTGTAATAACATTTATTATAACAAGTTTGTGCACTCGTGTAGGTTATGGGTCAGCCAGCATATATGGGAAAATATTTTTTTTTCTTACCAATCCAACAAATATTATTGTCTAAACTTGAAACTTTCACACACATTATGTATATGCATCATTTTGTATATCTTTGTTTTTTGTATTTTACGTTGTTAGAATTATGATACTGGTCATGAAATAAAAATTCCACCATTTTCAAATTTCACAGAAAAGTTAATGTTACCATCTGAATCTGAGGTTTATAAGCTCTCCAACGATATGCAACAGTGCCATGGAACATCTTTCACAACAGGACGAAAATAAGAATCTACTTGGTAGGTAAATCACACAAAATGGCTGACGGTACAGAATTTAACTTTGCCATTTCTAGTGTTAAAAAAAGTTTGCAATTATCATTTTGAAAGCTTCAGACATGATCAGTACAGGCTCTTCTATGTTGCCATAACTGTTCTCTTTTATCACTGAATGGATTGAAACTTTGTAGTACTTCCTGCAGAATAGTCAGATTTCCAAATACTGCAACTTCAGTATTAACAGCTAAATACAGTACATGCCGTAACTGATGCCAGTCACTATTTCTTGCAATCACTCAGGTTCCATGTGGATTTCTAGTTCTTCTGGAACAATTTCTGCATTGGTTTTTCTTTTTTGTTTGTTCGTTTCTTTTTTCTTACAAAATTGTACAAAAACTATTTTAATCCTCCCAGTCAATACTATATTTTTTTTTTACGTCCAAATAAGATTAAAGTTCACGCATAGACGTTTCCACCTGCCACTGTTTCATTATTTTAGAAACCTGCTTTATGGAAAACAGTTCGCAATGGTTTGTTCACATTCCAACGTTGACGACTTTGTTGCCAAGTGTGGATGACTGTAGACAAGCGATGGTCAAGACAATGCCGATCCTATACTCATCGACAGTCGCACAGATAAAGGTAAAGTCCGTTAACATAGCAATTACCTGACCATAAGTAAAAAGCAACAATAAAAATGGAGAATTCATGGAAATTATTTGAAGGCCTCAATTCATGGAACTATTACAAAAGTAACTTGTGATTAAAGCCTGGCTTTGAATTATCCAAACTTATGCTTTGAAAATTTAAATTTTTTTTTCACTGATAACAGGAATTTCAGGGAAAATGATCTTTTATTTTAATTATCCAATTTTCGAATTAATGAGATTCCACTGTATTAGTAAAAGTAAATTACCACCACTGACCAAGAAAGACAACTTGTGTTATGGTCAACTACAATCATATTTTCTTTTCTGAATCAGTCTTAGCCATTGGTAAACCTTAATGGCCACTGTCTTGCTTTCCTACACACACAGTGTCCTTCCATACAAATCTGGTAGGGTAGTAACACAATAACCGTTATCACAAAACTTAGGACAAGATTGGTGGAGAAAAGAAATATCACCGTGAAATAAGTTAGTGTTATGCATCAGCAGTGGTAACTTCAATATTCCCACATTGATACACTGCTGGAATAGACTAGTATCCTAAAACAAAACGAACAATTATTATATTTCAAGCTGGCTGAAATAACAATGTACAACAGACTAGATAGCAGTAAGTACATACACTGACAGAAGCTTTACACAAACTATGAAGAGAAGCTGCACAAATTACACCAGTAGAAGCCTTTATGTGTTGACACGTTAACCAAGCCTGAACACTAGAGCACAACAGAAGGCACAGAATTAGTGAAAGAGAAAGCAGCTGGTAAGTGAGATTGACAACTCCATGCTGACAGGAATCGGAAGATGTGATTACTGTATGTCCTACTAAAAAAGTAATAATATTCACATGCAAAAGTTCAGAAGAAAAAACCAGAACCGCTCTTCTTCATAGAGGCATGCTTCACTTACAGTCTTGATAATCCCAGCATGAATTACATAGCCTGCGACTTAGTAAACAGTATTAGTGAACAAAACTTCAGACTCAAAATCTTGAAACAGTATTACTGGATATTCCAGAACATTTCAGATGGAAAGCAATGTGTTACAAATTTATGCTATGGCTGAGTAAAGGAACATAGGTACAAATTAAATACTTGCTGCAAAGTTGCATTCTATCTTTCAGTGAAACAGCATACACTTGCATTCAATACACAATACGTGTGGCTTGCATATATAGTGAAACTCCGATTATTTGTTGATTGATTGATGCTTGTTGTTTAAAGGTCATCGGTCCCTAATGGTATGAAATGAGACTAAATGAAATGACAAATTAAAAACCCAAAATCCTCCACTGACCACAATTCAAAACGTGAAAACGAAGAATGAATGGAAGAACTGATATGAATTTAAAATGATCAGTGGAACCGACCCACAGTGCCCCACATGCACATTAGCTGGCGTAAAGCAATAGTATTACTGACCAAGGGACTGCTTCTGTAGCACAATACTGAATTGATGATGCATGCAGTTGAGAGTCCAAAATCCAAGTAATCGGCCCCTCATAAAGGTACTTATCGCTAGAAAAGTAGAACCATGGCATTTGTCATGCTGTGGTACTAATCAAGAGTAGCGTAGACTCGCGGTATTCCACACATTATGGTACTACTCACAGATAGTGAAATACGCACATGTATTACAGACCTACTGTGTCACGGCGCCATTGACAGGCAACGCAAACCTATGGTGTTCATCACCTAAGTGTTCGAACCACAGGGACTCGTACTATCCCATGGTGTTCCTCATACAGTGGGTACTAATCACAGGCAAGCCAGAACCATGGGTTCCATCATCCCATGGTGTCACTCATATAGTGCTACTAATCACAGGTACTGTAAAAGCAGTCACGCTTTTTTGCTACTAATCACAAACCTATTTGGTACCTAACAGTGGTACTACGCGCAAGGAAAAGCGACCCATTGTGTTCCCCGCCTGCTGGTACTAATCACAAGGTGAAATTCTCTATGGTTCTCAGGTTGCATATTGTATCTCTGACCACCGGTGTGGAGCTCTAACATTGAAGATATCTCCCTTAATATCTGTCCTATTGAAAAGAGTAAAATGGCTCTTCAGTTTTTCCCACTGCCCATCCAGAAGTGACACGCATGACATGTCCCACGGGACCTGGACTAAAAATTAAGTTTTTCGTAATCATCTAAGTGATTATCCATCGTACGATAAATACACACATGGCATAAAGGAACGGAAACCACATATTCTTAAATGTTTGTTGTATACAGTCTTTTGATACACAATGTTAATGAAAATATTTGGTGTAAGTACCAACTCCATGTGATCATGACATACACCGATAACAATCCTGAGCGAGTAGAATACAAACGTGTACTTTGATTGATATACTTTTAAGAATATACAAACAGATAGATAACCACACACCCACCAAAGGGAAAAGTTCTACCTCGTGTTACCTCAGTGTCCAGATACATAAGCAATTTGTCGATGATTGGATAACTATGGTCTGCAAGGGTGTCCGTCACTGGCAGCAGCAGAAAACAGTACTTTACTCAGTCATTTGAAGAGTAAAGAAAATTATGTACCAAACAAAAATTACAGTATTTAAAAGGAAGAAGCGATAGTCAACAGATTTTACATATAATCAATAGTGTACGAGAAAATTAAATAAAGCTGTTCTGGTCTTCCTATATACTCCCAGTCTATTCAGTGATTTTTAAATGATATGCATACTGAAACCTGCGCTTGGATGAGTGGACCCTAAATGTTCAGTTTTCCCGTGGTGGTGGAACAGACACGAAAGCTAAAAACTATCGATACGATCTTGAATGGACCTGAAACGGATAAATATATCAAACTTTGACGAATACAGACAACAGACCGCTAGAATTTTATTTATAAGATTTATTTACTTATTTATTTGTTCAGTTATTCATTCTTCATTCATTCCAGGTTCAAGGCAAAATTACAATTTACGCCCAATGTGTGGTGAATATATCTTATATCATAATATTATAACGGGATTGGACAGATGAAGTTCATGGTTTCTGTAAGTTTATGATTTAGCTCCCTTAAGCTCTGTACTTATATGTAGAGTAAAGAATTCTATACAAAATACTCATCTATACACCAAAATGAAGGCCCTGCTGTGCTAATTCATGCTAAAACCACTGAACAAATCTATGTTTTTACTGCTGAACAGAGCACTTATTGGAGGAGGTTTAGGTGTACAAATGAATCTGCATCAAAAGAGCTGAGCAGTGGCGATGCTAGTGAAGGGAGTCTGAAGAAAAAAATAGCTCTCCGAGTGTTTTCCCCAGTTATGACACCTGCGTATGGTAGATCCCAAGTATGTGCGAGAGAACTGAAGCACCTCAAATATTGTACGTCTGGAACTATATATACTTATCAGTAGGAAGTGGCATTCAAGATTTTTTTAAAATGTTCTAGCTTGCAGTAAAAACCTACCTTAAATTTAAACAAAATTATATTTTGAGATTAATTACAATCATCATCACTAAATGAAGTGTTTATTATTATTATTATGATTATGATTTTACAATTAGCTTTATGTTGCACTGACACAGGTAGATCTCATGGATGGATGAGATAGTGAAGGGCTAGGAGATGGAAGGCAGAGACCCTGGCCAAAAAGGTACAGCCCCAGCATTTGGCTACAGTGAAAATGGGAAACCACGATATCCATCTTCAAGACTATTCACAGTGGGGTTTGAACCCAATATCTTCCGAATGCAAGCTGACAGCTGTGTGATCAAAACCATGCAGCCACTCTCTTGGTAAATGATTTTTCACCTCAATAATCTTTTGAAGATAAGTCATTTATGGCATATAATTTGCATGACCGATCTAGGAGTTATCATTTTAGAGAAGGCACACGAATGCCTTAAATATTGCAAGGGAGAAAGCTGGCATGAGGTGGCTTCGTCACACTAAGATACAAATATACATAAAGGGAAACTACTAATGTTGTTTACAAGATCTTACAAGGCCTATTGCCATAAATTCAAAATGGCTGCTGTGCTAATCTGGGGCATGTATTAATGTATTACTTTTTTTTTAAAGATACTAAACTAAATCAAATAGGTAAATTGCAGCACATCAGCACATTATAGCTGCCTACATATACCTATTTAATGGATTAATTCTGGAAGGTGATCGGTTTGTTTCAAGGTCTCTTTGGCCTTAGAATGAAGAACATTACGAGGTGCTCCTTTAATTTGTTCCAAATAAGCCTAGATCATAACTAGAACCTGAATTATGGTAAACTAACCTTTCTTTTAGAATTTGTTTTACGTTGCACTGACACAGATGTCTTATGGCGATGATGGGATAGGTAAGGGCTAGGAGTGGGAAGGAAGTGGCTGTGACCTTAAGGTACAGGCCCCAAATTTGTGTGGTGTAAAAATGGGAAACCACAGAAAACCATCTTCAGGGCTGCCGACAGTGGGGTTCGAACCCACTATCTCCTGGATGCAAGCTCACAGCTGCGCGCCCCTAACCGCACGGCCAACTCGCCCAGTTGGTAAACTAACAAGGCATGAACTAGTTCTCTTACTTCAGCCATAGCGCAAAATGAAAAATTTCTGCCAACAAACACAGCTGGATTCCCTGAAAATGTCATGTTATACCCAACAATACTAGTATCTACTTCACTCTTGGCTACCTTTGGTATTCGGTAGTATCACCTACAGCTACTGCAAAAAAGGATGCAATTATTATATACGGTACTGAATAATAGAGAAAAATGCATGTTGTCATTGATATTTGTTAGCTCTACTACACAAAACAAAATAAATTGTTCGGTGTTTTAAATTCTTATTTTGAAATTATGGTTTAAATGTGCACAAATTATAAATTTCAACTGTTAAAAAGATTAATAACACTAGTTTGGATTAATGCAAATAAACATACTGAAAGTATTTTAATATCAGAATGTATCGCTCAGCATCTGATCTTTATTGAATACAGAAACTATTGAATGAAAACATACTTCAAGACTTATCAGATCAGGGTCTCATATCCACTGAAGTGATTCAGCATAAATAAAACATAATGCAATTAAAAATGTCTTGATAGACAAAAATACTGACCATGAAATAATTTAGAAAGCACTGAAATCTGTAAAAACTGCAGCAGCATTACCAAAAGCAGCAGCAATATGGCAAACAAGATTCTACTGTCAATGCTGATACTGTACTACAGGAATTTTAACTTCCTTATTTTACAACCTATTTCATGTATTGCAGCCTTCAGCCTAACTGAGCCTTAGAATACTTCAAGGTAGTGTCCAAGATGTGAGGCAGGTTTTTTGGTCTTGAAGTAATATGGCATGGCATGCCTTACCTTGAGAATCAGTCTCCGATATTGTGGAAGAATTGGAATCTGAGGATTTACTCTCGGCAGGAGTTATGCTGGGCTCCTCATTGTTTAGCATTATATTACTTTTCTGATGGTTTTTGGAAGCAGAGGGAGGCCTGGGATCAACAGGCCCAAACAGTCTGTTGTAGGAATCATTACCAGGCTTGCTGCGCACAGGAGTATCCGTTGCATCTTGTGGAGGACCAAACAGCGAAGACTGCATCTGGGAACGTTGTACACGGCGTGGAGAGTTCTGCACAGGCTCAGGAGCACCGAAGATGTCACTGGTTCCACCGCCAGGGGGCTTCAAAACTCTGCAATTAATTAAACACAGTAGAACATTATACAGATGATACTAAGAAATTTAACAGTGGTGGTGGTTTTTGTTTTAAGAGAAAATACAACTAGGTAACCACCCTCTCTAGAAATTTAACATGTGGTGATGAACACAAATACATAATTTATCTGATTTTGCACAATTCATATTCTTAAATGACAACAGTAGCCTACATAAAGATTAATTATCATAAGCTAGAACACTGCTTTGAAGGATTTTAGATATGAAGCATGATATTTATAATTTTCTGGAGTAATTGAATAATCCTCTGAATATTTTAATTAATACACAATTTTCAAATAAACATTTACAAGAAACAATTCACGGGTGGGAACCTGTGCAAAAGAATATTATAACACACAATACTTGCCTATTATGGCAGGGAGAGCCTTTAAATTCTGCTCCCCAAAGGTCATGGCTATCACCACCTGGAGGTTGAATCATCCTGTAAAGCATTCATCCATCCAGTTGTTACACAACAAAAACTAATGCTAACTATTCATTTCTAGGACACAGAAAATACTTTAAGTCACTCTGAACTTCTCTACACCTCTTTGGAGAGCCGGTGACACAATGTTGTGAGGGCTCTGGATCCATTCTCCACATGCTACCCGAATCAATGTTCCTTGCCAATGTTTTAATTACCTTCCATATTTCTCCCCATGTTTACAATACTGTAGGTAAGCTTAAATCTACACAGAAACCAGTATGCTCTTCCAACTTTAATATGTCCAAAATATCTAATGAAGTGAAAAAGACTTTCTTTAGACATTACTATCTGAGTTAAGGTAAACTGCTCCTTTCTATAAAAACATTTATGAAAGTATTGTATGCCACTTTTGTATTTTATGCCACTACAAATAAAATATAATTTAGCTAGTTTATTGTACGAGAAATTTCTTTCCTAGACCCTTATTAAATAATGAATATACTGTAAGCAGAAAATAACTGTACAAAAGGGTTTAGTCTAGGAAGTGAGGAGGATTCTTGCTCCATATAAGAGGACAATTTCTGTGCCACTTGTTACTTATACAATTCTGAAACACTATCTTTGAGGAGCACCTACTGTTCCAACTCATGACACACACACACACACACACACACACACACACACACACACACACACACACACACACGCACACACTCTCTCTCTCTCTCTCTCTCTCTCTCTCTCTCTCTCTCTCTCTCTCTCTCTCTCTCTCTTCACCACCAGACTACTGACTGGATAGGCTGCTCGCTTGCAGAAGACACTTAAGAATCATGAGAGTCACAATTATGATTCACAGTTTGGTCTCTTGCCCTCTCTGGCCTCCACACAAGTGATTCTAAAGTCTTAGTCTATGACCATTATCAGATGTGTGACTCTCTCTCTCTCTCTCTCTCTCTCTCTCTCTCTCTCTCTCTCTCATGCTGCACAGCAACATCTGCCCATTTTGAACACACAAACCATTGTGTTTCTCTCCCATTCTCATCCTTTATCAGAATCATCATATAGCTTCCTGCTATTGAAATCAAAACAATAGGGCAATACAGCAAGTTTTGTAGTCTAACTGAATACTAATGAATGTAAATGCTTTTTACTTTATTACCAGAGAAACTAACATGCCTCAGAATAAGTTTCAACAGCAAAGGGTTCTCCCAAGCTTAAAACTTAAAATGAGCATTTGTTTTTACTTTGTTAATAACACACACAACATAAACTTCAATAGACTACAACTTCAAAAAGATAATATCCAGTAACTGTCTGTCTGATATTGTGGAATAACTGTTAAACATCAAAGCAAGGCACTATCATGAAAATATAATAACTTAAAAGTTATATTATGCAGATAAGTACTAAAGTGCAGCAGATAGTTTAATATTACAGCAGCCAAAACAGCCTTCCTAAACTCTACAAGTCTGGCACAATCTTGCTTGTATAAGTATTTTGTGTACCAACAGTGCTGATATTTGTGGGGCTGAAGCCTTTAATTCCTGAGCAATTTATACAGCTCAGTGCATCATCACAGAGCCCAACTGTTTAGAAACCAATTCCATATATAAGATTCTACATAGCCCATTTCAATGCAGAGCCAGAGCAGCACTGCTAAAGGAAGAAGGTACAAATGTGTTGTAACTAAAATTAAAAGAACAACATTACTCTTGATTAAGCTAGCTGCACAAGGAAGGGATTGAGGAATCTAATTACTACTGTATATACAAACTTGAGGATATTATAACAGGATGATCCTTCTTAAAGATGAGGCTAATGATGGAAACCACCCAGCTCACCATGTCTGAAAGAAAGAAAGAAAGAAAGAAAGAAAGAAAGAAAGAAAGAAAGAAAGAAAGAAAACGAAGAAAGAGAAAACCCACCACCCTGACTTCAGTAGTAGTAGTAGTAGTAGTAGTAGTAGTAGTAGTAAAAAAAAGCAATGGATCGCCTGCGTAAGTACGTTCGATCACGTAAATAATGTACGACAAAGGAAAGGAAATTCAAAATAACAATTCTGGGTAAGCCAACAAGCACGTGCGTCCTTGACAAGAAACAAAAGCCCAGCGGCCAAGCACTAGACGTTAACTTAATGCAATTGGCGTTGTTTCACGCTTTATGTCAGGAAGCTGAGACTATTACAGTATCAGTATCCTTGTGTGTCCACTGAACTCTTCTCCCACCATCACTCAACTCCTCGTCTACAAAAATACATTTTTTAAAGAGACCGTTTCCTAAACCCATCCGGCAAACCTAATTGAAATTATACAAACACGGCAATTTTACGATACATCGTGATGAATGAATGTATCGTTCCTAGAAACATTATAAAATAAGTATTCTGTATGTTAGTGCCGGAGAATGAATTTCACGAAACAGAGTTTTGTGTGTGCGGGTCCAAAAACAAACGTACCAGAGTTGTACCAACTATACTAGAATTATTGCTCTCCTATTAATCAAATTCCACAAATTAATTCATGTAACGTCCAGCTATAGATACAGACTACAGATATCAACAGTAATTAAATCTTCAAGCATCTGGAGTTTGCATCTGAACTCTGCAGGGACGAGTAAGAGACACTGATACTGTGGAATATTTGTTTAAAATCGAAGCTAGGACACACGTCCAACTAGCTTGTTTAAAGCGAAATAAAATTATGTATATCATTTACTTGCTGCTGTGCATTGGATTCACAGTAGAAACTCAGCTGCGAGTAAATTACGAGATTCCCATGTGGATGTTCGTTCATCCGTGCCTTGAGAGAAGGAAGAAGTATTTAAGATGTAAGAAGAAAACTTCCTACACGTTAAATTTAACAACAGACACCCGTACAAGTCAAAAGGTCGTTCTTTTAAACAACTACTGTAATTCTGAGGGAAGCTTACATAATGACTTAATTCAAACTGCAACCAGCAACTGTTCCGATACATACTCTCCAATTTCTTGATTGAAAAGATCAAGTTCACTTGCTTCGGAAGTGTAATTTAAAGCTCACATTATACTGCGTGCGTGGAACAAATAACCGGAAGAAAACTGACCAGAAGAAAAAAAGCAATAAACACAATGTTTATACTGACCACTCAATCACCAATTCGAGACGTGACAGCGATCTAACAGTGCGATATACAAGATTTAACAATATGGTAGGCCAAACTTTCAGGACATATTCCTCACATATAGAGGGAAAAAATATGTTGTATGGACATGGATCCGGAAACCCCTTCTTCCCACGTTGTAACTTATTTTCTTTTACAATTCGATATAGTACACTAAGCATGGGAAATTCGTAGGGACACAACGTATCAGCATAGCGCATGAAACATCTAACACGAGATTTCAAAATGCCCTCCGTTACCATAATATATGCATACGCAATACTCCAGGGATGTATCAGCGCAACCGGGACATTTAAAAAAAGATACAACTGGCTTTATGTCGCACCGACATAGATAGGTGTTATGGTGACGATGGAATAGAGGATCGGGTGCAAAGCGACCGTGGCCTTAATGTGCAGCCCCACCATTTGTATGGTGTGAAATGGTAAACCGCGTAAAACCATCTTCAGGGCTACCGACAGTGGGGATCGAACCCACAGCTGCGCGGCCATAACAGCACGGCCAACCGGGATTCAATGCGACGGTCGGCTGATGCATAGAACACTTTCTTCTTCTACGTGCAAGGAATGTACCCTAAAAGTCTAGCCGTACCTTATTGTTAAAACCTGTTAAGTGCAGCGGAGTAGTAAGAAAAATATATTCTTTTGCCCAAGATTGCGATTGGTAGATGTTCGGATGTAAGTAAAAATTTTGGTGTAGTCGTGAGTTCTCCATGCGATGAATTATTTCACATCCGCCCACATCATATACGTTTTACCACTAAGAACGCAGATTCTCTGAGTAGATGCTGTCTGGTGAGGAACATAATACTGAAACTGGCAATTCATCAAGGTTGGATTAATTTGCGAAATTCAATGTTTTAGGCGGTTTAAAATCTTGTGGCCGTAAACCACGCGACCTAATGTTTTTATGTTAAACACGGTAAATGTCACGAACGTCGACGAAGTTTAACAGCGGGCGGCCTGGTGACCAGCAGTAACATGCTATTATACCCCAACAGTTTGGATTTGTCCACCGATGCCATAACAGCAGCAGCAGCAGCAGCAGCAGCAGCAGCAGCACATTCTCATCTTGACCAAAAATGAACTCGCTAACTGAAGACTACATGCCAACGATATGTTATACGGTAATTGAATAAATACCATTTATTGTTGACAATTAACAGATGTATTTAATATAAATGTATAATGTAATATACAACAGTTGAAGTGAATATTCGCTTAGAATTGTAAGTAAAATATTACTATACAGCAACAAATTCATTATATTAAGAAAATACGCAGAGTGGATGTGCGTGTTCACATGCTATGGCTATGGAGCCAAGCTGTGCATTCGGGAGGAGAGTGGATTCGAACCCCACCGACGGCTATCCCGAGAATTTTGTGGTTTACCATTTTCACTTCCAGGCAAATGTCGGGACAGTTCCTGTTCATAGGCCTCAGCCATTAATTTCATCTTCGTCAGCTCCTCAAATGAGGCTGGCGTCAATAAGTGCATCTGGCCGTAAAAACACCGCCATAAAAATATCCCACTTCATCCCCGGCACCATATCGGGGAACGGAACGAAGTATAGACATAATATATAATGAAAATAAGCCGTCCTAAGAGGCCCCAGGTTCGATTGGGCTGCAGATTTTAACTCTGTATGGTTGATTCCTCTGCCTCAGGGACGGGGTATTTAAGTTCGTCATAACAAACTCCTCCTCAACATAAAACACACCGCGTAACCAACCACCGCAGACACCTAACAGTGTATACAGTACACCCCCTCCGCGCAGTGTTGGCGTCACGAAGAACATCCGGCTATGAAAGTGGACCTAGTCCATATGAAGTGCGAATCTCGATAAAATGAGGAGTTCAGGTAGAAAATTATGAAAACAAGTCCGTATCAATGACCTGTCTTCACTTCTACATAATGTCTCTGCACTTCATCACATGCACTTACGCCAGCAATCACTCAGCCTACTTTTAGTGCGACAAGAAAGTTGTCATAGGCTAGAAGTAACGTAAGTATAGAGCCTACCAAGCAAAATATCAGAATCTTTTCATATTTGAGTGAATGTACTAGAAAGTTCGATGGCGACACTGGTTGCATTGTAGGCGCGATTAACACAGTATCAGGAAGGTCATAACAAATGCAGGAGATTCAGAATCAGAGCGAGAAAAATTTATAATCAAATGCAAACTATTACTTTAAGCAAACTCGAGGAATTAATTCCAAGGTTACTTTACTTCCGGAAGTGTTACTCTTTTAGGTCGATTTAAAGCGGAATCGGTGGAGGAGCGGTTAGCAGGTTTGATATCTACTGAGGTCAGTGTATTTTTTGAGACGAGGAAAAGAAACTGTTCGCAACCAAGAGCGCTGACTGCTGTTAAATGTGGTGGCGATTTACTGGCGAGAACAGTAGTAGCACGTAATTTACAAGTTTGATACCGTAGACACGTAATGTTAACTTTCTGATAAAAGCACCGACAAAATAAAACTTGCACATAAGATGAGCAATATACGTGATGAGTGTTAAGCAGGTCCGAGTTCAGAAGTAAGCAACCTTCTGTGTATTCGAAATTTTACTAGTAAATAATCCCCACAATTACAGCATGTTTCGTATTAATTAGGTCACGTGCCGGATGAGACCAAGCCAAAATCGTGCCGCATGCGAACAGTCAGTCTGTCACCACTGATCCGGATCTAGGGCAGTCGCCGAAGTGGCAAGTTCTCTATCAGGCGTTAACCTATTTTTTCTGAAATAATTTCAGAGAATTTGGAAATTTATCGAAAATTTCCCTTGGTAAATTATTTAAATCCGTACCTCTTCCTATAAACTAATATTTGTCTCAATTTGTCCTCTTGACTTCCAACTTGGGTTACGAACTGCTATCAAATGAGGCGCAAAAGACAACAATACCATGATTGAAGAACGCCAGCTCGTGACATTCCACCATGCTCGAGGTAAATCGCATAGAAAGATATCGCAGATGCTTAACATAAGCAGAACAACAGTTGGCGATAATAATATTAAAAAATGAAGACAAAATTGATTCAGTTCCCCCCGACAGGTAGAGAGGTTTGTGCTTCCGAATGTAAAACGAAATCCGAAAATTTGTTCCCCGAAACTGGCAGCAGCTGTTTTAGAGGAGTGTGGAAAGGAAGTGGGTACTGAAACCGTGCGAAGAGCACTGCAAAGAAATGAGTTCTTTGGAAGAACTAGGAGGAAACCATACATTAGTATGGTAAATAAAAAGAAGCGGCTAGAGTTCGCAAAAACCTACGTAAGCAAACCCAGTGATTGGTGGGAGGATGTGTTACTTGTTGAGTCAAAGTTCAAAGTCTACGGGTCCGACGGAAAGTAATTGGCGTGGCGGAAACGTAACGAGAAACCGAAAACAAGCAATATAGAAGCAACGGTAAAACATGGATGAAGTGCTATGGTGTGGGGATGTGTTGCATCGAACGGAGTTTGTACACTGCCTTGCATTGAATAGCCTATACTTGGACAACCGAGGGCTGTCGTGCTATCCTTAAACACAATTTACGACAATCTGCGGATAACTTGGTATACGGCGCACAGTTCTATCAAGATAACGACCCCAAGCACAAGACGTACCTTGTCAGGGAGTGGTTGTAGTACAACTGCTCGAAGGTTTTGGAGACACCACCACAATCTACCGAACTGAACTCCATCGAGAGAATGTGTGGAGTCGAAGGCAGCTCTGCAATTGCGGCCGCCAAGTTTTCTCACAGACTTCAAGAGGAGACAGCTACAAGAATGGGCGGCATTAAGCCCTGATTATATCAAGAAAGTTATCGGCAGCATGTCGAATCGACTGGAAGAGGTCATACAAAGTACCTACGAAGTTCTGAATATGTAACAGGTTTGTGGATTATGCGAGTTTATTTTACTTTTGGTATAGTGGCCGAATATTTTTGCAGCGGCACTGGAATTTTTGCTTTTATTTAATGCACGACAGACGGCATACTAATGACTGTCAGAAGAGTTTGACTTACATCACAATGTTTGTAGAAGGTGGTATGTTTTCCTACATGTTTCGTAAACTACCCAATAAAAGTGTGTCAAAAATCAGAGTGACCGGATATTTATGGGAGTATCTGTAGTTTGTGCGGTCGCTAGTGGCACCGGTCGCACACGGCACGGTCACGGCAACACACCATTCATTATAAACACCGAACTAATAGTGGGACCTCAACCCTCTCCCCGAATGTGTCGGAAGATTGATAAAAGAAGGAACAAACTTAAAATAGGTACTTTTATTTAAACGTACAGATAAGTTTCAGGGTTGAAATTAAGTCAAATTCCCTAAGGCGACGCATTTTTTAAAAAAAGAAGCAAGTTATATAAAGCACCTACGGTTAGATACTCATAGAAAAGAAGCACTCAACAAAATTGTGATCGAAACGTGGAAGCACTTCAAGATCAAGGGAGCAGGACTGATGAGCTCAGCTCTAATCTGAAGCTTGTAAAGGCTTAACCAGGTGTCGAGGATTACAGATTAAAACCCTTTTACAGCTTCGGTTGGGGGAAACAAATATATATACCTTCAAGCATTCAATTTTTGAGCGAATGTTAGCAAAACTGCAGAGAAATAAATTGCTCGCTCGCTGTTTTGCCAAGAGCTACTGCTACTCCTAGAATCAGACCTATGTAACAACGTAAGGAAGAAAAAACACGGGACAGACTAAATGCGCGCGCAAGCATTTTTAAAGGGGAGTGGCAGGAATGGGGGTTACGGATGGCAAAGGGAGGCTAAGACATTTATACCGGCTACGAGATGAAGGCTGCAGTCATTATGCAGTGACGAAAAGGTTATGGAGCGGTTTTATCGAGTGATAGTAGTTTATCTCTTTTAGGACTTCATTCAAGACACACATATAGGAAGAAAGGACCCACCTTAGTAGCGTGACAAACATACGGTAGCTGAGGCCATAGTCTATGATTCTTCTTTTTTGTCGTTTGGGCCTACCGAGGACCACGGGGCTAGTACCTACCCTTCGGTAAAGTTGTTGCTCTCTTCTTCCAATACTACTCCATTTGCTGAATATGAGCCAGCTTTCTCTCCTCTGTCCACTTGACTGTAGTTCCTGTAGTCTTCTTACTGAAAGGGACGTTGGGAAAACTCCGTGCCGGATGGCTGGACGGAACAGTAGTCAGTCATGAGTTTGTCCCAGGATACCTAGTTGTTCCATATCAGACTGAACTGACGTGATCCATTTGTTCTTAGACGCCTTGCCTCTTCCTGTTACTGTGAATATCCTGTTGGTGAGTCTTTCGGAATCCAGACGGGCCCAGTGTCGATAAATGGACAGACGCCTTTTCCTTATACACGTGACGATGTCCTCCTGGTGTTCATACAGTTCATCATTATGGCGGATTCTGTAAATGCCTCCTTCCTCTCTGATTGGTCCTAATACCCTCCTCTCTTTTAACTCCCACTTTCTGAGTGGGCCCTTCCTGGCCATTGCAAGGCACTCAGAAGCATACAGAACAGATGGTTTGACGACCGAGTTGTAGTGTCAGTTTGAGGTTCTTTGAGAGGCACTTAGATGAATAGATACGACAAGAGTGATAAGCCCTTTCAAAATTGGTACATCTGGCATCTATGGCTAGGTTCTCGTTCTGATTCGCAGAGATACATTCTCCCAAGTACTTAACTGCAGGTACTTTTCGTATGGTAGAGTCTGAGAGAGGAATTTTAGAAGGGTCCTCCTTGATATTGGTCATAAATTCAGTCTTCTAGACGCTGATCTTCAGACCAGTCTTAACCGTTACACTATAAAGACTAAGTTGTAGGTAGCCTCCTCTATACTGTTTGCCAGTAGAATGAGGTCATCGGCAAAGGCTAGGCACGGGACAATGAGGTTGTCTCTTGTACCCAAGCTTCAGTCCAGCTCCCGGTGGTAGCATCGTTCTCCATTCCCTAATGATCTTTTCCAGGACACAGTTGAAGAGAGTGCGGGAGAGACCATCATCCTGTCTAACTCCTATTCTGATTGGAAAGCTTTCGGATAGTTCACCTCTGAATCTGACCTTGGACGTCGTGTTCCTCAGAGTGGCTTGAACTAATCGTAGGGTCTTCCCATCCAGACCAAGTTCCCATAGTATGGAGAAAAGGGTGTCTGTCCACAGAGTCATAAGCTTTCTGAAAATTTACCACCCAGGGATGTCCACCTCAGCTTTTGTAATTGAGAACTGTCTTAAGATTATGTATCTGCTCTGGACAATATCTAGTCTTACGGAAACCAGCTTGGTATTTACCTAACTGTGAGTCTAGCTGTGTGATGACTATTGAGCAGGGCTACGGAGAGGATCTTGTGGGTAATTTGTAACAAGGAAATACCTCTATAATTGTTGAGGTCTGTCTTACTTCCCTTCTCGTGGGGGGGGGGGGGGATGAATCTCGGCAGACGTCCATCCTTCGGGTAGGGACTCAGTTGTCCATATGTCCTTTATGATTTGATGGATGCTCTGCAAAGACTGGTCATCTGCATGTTTCCACATCTCGGCAACTATGCCGTTTTCACCTGAAGCCTTGTTGTTCTTGAGACCACCGATGACGTCCACTATTTCTTCTCTCGTAGGTGGTTGAGAATCAGGGTTCCTGTGTGAAGGCTCATGGAAAACAAGCTTTTCTTTAGGTTCCTCTGCGTTTAGTAGCTTCTGGAAATAATGTGCAAGAGTTTTGGTGCAGTCTATTGTTCAGTTGAAGTTTTCCATCTGGCCCATAGAGGATGAGGGTAGGAGCTGTGTACTGGGTCGTTTGCTTCTTAAGTCCTTTGAATAGGTCTCTTTATTGTTTCTCTAAAATTTATTTTCAGCCTTTTGCATTGGGCTCCTGAGGTAATTTCTCTTGGCATTGCGGATGGTGTTAGCTGTAGCTTTTCTTTGCATGAGGAAGGCTTCATAATTTGCTTCCACCTAGTCCAGGCTTTACGCCCTTCTTCTACAACCTCATCACACTTTGTACTCCACCATGGGTGTTTGCCTTTGATTGATGAGGCAGGGATAGTTTCTTGAGAGGCATCCAGCAAGGCCTTTTGTAAGGCAGGCCATCCTTCTTTCTCTGTATTCTTCCTGAGGGTATCCTGAAAATCACAATCCTCATCACGCAGTCGCAGAGTGTTGAACCTGGGTATCTTATGACTACTTTGGAGATTTTGTGTTTTCCTGTGAGTTGCATCTTAATCTTGACAAGTGAAAAGTAGTGATCAGAGTCTATGTTGGCTCCTCGTAATACCTTGACGTTCTGTATGTCTATATGATGTTGCCGTGCTATAGCAACAGGGTCTAACTGGAATTCACCAAGCATAGGATTTGGACTCTTCCAGGTTTTGGCCTTTCTATGTAGACGTTTGAAGGCTGTTGATTTCAGGACAAAGTTGTACTTGTCACTAAGTTAAATGAGACGTTCTCCATTTCTGTTTGTTCTCTTATGGGCCGGATAATGGCCTACTATCTTCCGGTACTTCCACTCCTTACCGACTTGTGCATTGAAATCTTCCACGAGTATGATGGAATGGTGGGAAGGGATCTTATCAAGAGTTTCTTTTAAGGTGGCCCAGCATTGTTCTACATTTTCCAGGTTTGAACGGTTTGTGTCATTCGTGGGTGAGTGTAAATTTACGATTGTGTATGCTCTATTACGAGACCTGAAGGATAACTAGGAGGTCCTTCCGTTTGATGAAGTAAAATCTAAAATATGGTCAACCATCTTGTGGTGTACCACAAACCCAGTACCAAATTGAGGAAGTGTCTTGATAACTCTCTCACCAGGTTTCCCCTTGTAGATTCTGTACCTTCCGGACTCTATTGTATCCTCATCGGCAAACTGAGTCTCTTGTAGCGCTGCTATCATAACCTTGTACTTTTCCAGCACGTCAAGCGTTTGTTTGTGCTTACCTACCTTCAGCAGGAAATTAATGTTTATTGTGGCAAAGTACTCAATGTTTCTCTTTGGTTGTCGTTTAGCAGAACTAGGATTATTATATTATTATTATTATTATTATTATTATTATTATTATTCATGAAACAGCTGCTCAGCTGTGTTCCTGCAGCTAAGTAGCCTCCAAAACTCAATATCAAATTCCTGGTGGAGCAGAAAACCGAGCTATCATTAAACGTGCATGAAATCCGTATGGTAACAAGACATACCACTGAACTGCCCGAGAGAAAAACTAGTCATCTGTTCAACAGATAACATCTCTTATCATAGATCCACATCCATTGAGATGCGCTGACCGTCAAAGTCAACGAATAGGAGTGCTGGAATTCTGCGATGAAAAGGTATTCTCTAACGTACCGGTAAACTGCTGATTAAGATGTTATGTATGTTGCTCTTAAATGCCAACAAACTGTCCAACTCATATCCGACTAGCATTTAGTTACCTGCTATATGTTGACGTTTCACGATCTTCATTAACGACCTTTCACGGATATTAAACATTCAAATTGTCTCATATGCGAACGATTTAAAATTATACGGAACTTACTACTTACGAAGATTCATTTGAACTGCAGAAAGACAATTGCAATATACTGTATATGTTTGGAGCATCAGCAATAAAATGCAGTTTATATAATTTAATAAAATAACATTTTCCAGGAAAAACACTGAAATTTTAGCTGATTATAAAATGAATAATATAATCCTTCAGAAGACAAACTCAGTAAAGGATCTAGGGCTCATAATGCTCAATACAATGTCTTTCAAAAAGCGCACTGATAAGGACATATGTCCTTCGTTAACGAACTTAGGTTTCATAAACTCTAGAGAGCTGAAGAACATACGTACTCTGACCACACTATAGAATACATTTGTTTGAAGCAAACTTTAATATGGATGCGTTGTGTGGAATCCGTGTTACCGATCTTATATAAGTGATATTGAAAAGGTTCCGAAGACATGTCTTAGAATTCTCTACTATAAAGTCATAAATGTTCGTCTCTAAATGGAAGTCTCTCCTATAAAAACTTACTACAGGAATTCAAATCAACTGACGTTCCATGCCCGTTAGTCAAAGAAATTTACCATTGGTTAAAATATTGAACAGTTAAATCAAAGTCTTAAATATTAATAATATTGATTCTGCAATGCCAATTTGCGAATTTCTATTTTACATTGATTTACACATACCTGATTTGTGAAGTTTCTTTATGGTTAGTATTAAGCTCTCTTTACTAAATATTCCAATATATTGTTATATACTGTACATCTACTGTACATCACTTCATTGTAAATTTTGTCTTATGAGTGGAGTATTTCCTTTTACTGTAGTTTTTTTTTACTGATAATGCGCTTATAAGAATAAAAAATATGGTTGTACATGGAGATGTTTGCATTGCCTGCGACAGTGACTCATTTGGTTTATTTTCTTATGTTCTCTTCTCTGCCGACCACACGATACGCCGTAATCTGCAGGCCTACGGGCTGAGCAACGGTCGCTTTGTAGGCCATAGCCCTCCGGGGCTGTTACGCCAAGTTTTTAAAAAATGTAGTTCAACTTTGTCCTTGCGGCAACCTAGAATGTCTGGAAAGTTGCAAAGTTTCTCAAATATATATACATATAATATAACCGTACAACAGAGTCACAGATTTCGTTCATAATTTTTTATTATTATTATTATTATTATTATTATTATTATTATTATTATCATCATCATCATCATCATCATCGTTTGACCCGATTTATTAAATTTTATATTCTGATTTTCATCAGTTAGACTAATACTGTAAAAGTAGGTATCACGAATATTATGTCATCTAATCATAAGATAAGGGAATTTTGTTTGTAATTATTCTGTACATAAATGAGATTTGTTGATTTGAAATGGTTATGCTGTGACTTGCAACTGTGGGCAGGTGAGCTGGCATGATAGTTTGCAATCGAGGCTATGTTTAACCGCGGCTGTATTAGGTAAGTAAATTCTCCGCTGACAGATCTAGACAATCATCGTTTGTACGCGTGGGGAAACTATGAAGACACATGACTACTTTTGTATAGTCCGTGGCCACGTGGTTTCGATCGAGTGTCTGTATTCGCTAGCTACCCTGTGTCGGCGTTAAAGGGATGACGGAGTGGAAGGGATCTGTGCGGTCATCCCGAGTTTATATAAGTCGATGTAAGGATAGTTGTGTGTGCTAAGAGAAGTGGTCTAAGAATCGTGGAAGAGGTGTAAGAGTGGCGGTCTGATCTGAGTAGAGACTTGTACTGGGCTGATAGTGAAGCAGCAATGTCTACTGTAACTGCGAGGTAGAACTTTGCAATGTAAGTTTATTTCAGTAAATTCAACAGAGATTTAGTGCCGTGGCCTGCAGAGGTATAGGAATTTAACCCAAATATGCAGTTAACAGTCGTCATGGTACTCAGAATTCTTTAATGAATTCTACTATGCAATTCGCGAACTGTGTTCGAGAATTGAATCTAACGTAGATACATCTAACATCGCATAGAACTGTTGTATTTCAACAGTCTCTATATTAGCTATTAAGACGTGTGAAACTAGATAGTATGCTAGGATATCACAGGTCTTTCAGTAAAGTTTTTGCAATTTCTAACAATAAATATTGAGCGGACGTAACCGCATTGGAGCTCACTACACTCTGACAGGGAATGTAGGTCAACTCCAGATTAGATAACAGTAGACGGCTTTTGACTTCAACCCAATGATTTTTCCAGAAATTTCAAGTTCAACAGGGGTGTGTGCAGACATCAGGTAATTACAGAATCAAACATGTTACGCATAAATAATATGAAAAAGAATTCAATCAGCGGCGATCTCATAGTTCAATTCAAGTTAATGCCAATAGCTTTCTTTCTTTCAGATCAAATTTTCTGTATATGTAACAAATCTCACAGGGTATTCTTTAATACTATAAAGTACGGCAATGCTAGTTCATTGTGACATATAGTCATGAATTCTGTTTTAATAACAAGTGATATCATTTCCAAGTACAATCTTCAATTGTGGATATTCAACCATAATCTACAATATTGTCCTGATCCATATTCCTGTATATTGCCAGATGTGTGAGTTTATCACCTCACACCTTGAGAATAATTAAGATAAGAGGCATGCTCTCCGAATTTTGTTGCTTATTACAGTAACTGTCGCTCAACCAATGTATAGTACATTGTGCGAAGGAAATTTAATAGTAAGAGTAGTGGTAGGAGTTGTTACAATAACATCTCAATGCACAGGAACTTCAGGGTCCGCATTGTCAAGTAGTAGGTGTTCAATAAATTTCCAATTTCTTTGCAATCATTTAAGAAAAGGCTAGGAAAACAACAGATAGGGAATCTGCCAGCTGGGCGACTGCCCTAAATGCAGATCAGTAGTGATTGATTGAAATTGATTGATTGATTTAGGTATCAAATTTCACACTTCATAGGTTGTAGCGTGATGGTTATCGCGATTGTCTCTAGCAAAGAAGAGTATGCAGTTTCCAGGCTTGCTAGATAGAGCTAGCTGCCTGGTAATGTACAGTAAAGTATTTGGTAATACTATAATAGTTTGGGAGGATAGCTCTCAACTAAATCCGCCATCGAGACAAGAAGCAAAATGCATGCTATTTCCTTCATAGTGCGATGTCAAACTACATCATTTCAAGGCAACTGGTTTACGAATACAAAACAGAATACGCGGATCACTTTAAGCATTAGGATGTGTATTCTCCTGGGATGGTAGTATACCAAGTGAAAGTGAATCACGGTTCAACAAGACGAAGCTAATGCTATGGCCTCCGAATTGCGACCAACGGTATTTTGAAAGAAAAAAAGAATGAAGTTCTCAGACAAAACCATATTGGCATCAGTCTGTAATCAGATCAGACTGCTTTACGGGTCTGAAAGCTGGGTGGAATCTGGATATCTTGATAGCTGGAAGTAACCGACATGAACACAGAGAAAATGATTGCTGACAAAAACAGATGGAAACAACAAAAGAAGGGTTACTCTGAGTTAGGAACGAACTCGCCGGATGAAGCTGTACGTATAAACCGGCTTCGGGTCATTCGAGGAGATTGGAGGAGTAACTGACTGCCACGGAGGTTAAGAGTAGAGGGAGACCAAGGCGACGACGGTTACTCAGCTTTTAATGATTTGATAGTAAGAGAATTGCACAAGGGCACTGAGCTAATTGAAAAAGGAGATTGTGGAAGAGTTTAGTTAACTCAGAGGTTTGCAGACTGAACGCTGAAAGGCGTAACAATCTATTACTGGTGGTGGTAGTTTTAAGGAAAAGTGGAACTAGTCGCACGGTTTCTGCTATTCTCTCACTCATCACTTGTTGCTGCATAGTGGCACAGAGAGAATATTTTTTTTTTTTTGCTAGGGACTTCACGTCGCACCGACACAGATAGGTCTTATGGCGACGACGGGATGGGAAAGGCCTAGGAGTTGGAAGGAAGCGGCCGTGGCCTTAATTAAGGTACAGCCCCAGCATTTGCCTGGTGTGAAAATGGGAAACCACGGAAAACCATCTTCAGGGCTGCCGATAGTGGGATTCGAACCTACTATCTCCCGGATGCAGAATAAAAATTAACTGGCCTCCAAATATAGTACAAAAATTTAATTTAAAAACAGTTTTTCAAAATCTTCACGAGCACCGTAAATTTATGTTCGTTGGTGAAGGACAGAGACACCATTCCCCTACAATTAACACAGCGACAAGGCATTGCCTTTAGTAGATGATGACTATGATGATTATCGTCATCATGATCTACACCGAAAGGTGAAACCTTGACATAAGATATGGCCAACATTGCTTCTTAAGGTGTAATTCTTCCCGATCAACAAAAGAAGTTTAGGTTGCACGTACGCTGAATTAATGGCCTAGTGTGACTTAGCTTCTAATTACACATTCTTGGCGAAGGTACCATGAGCTACGAACGCCTTTTCAGGCACTCCATAACGTACCAGGCCAGTGAACCGTTCATTCAACGAATATACTTCCTATAGACATAATACGCCGACCAATCATTGCGAATATATGAGCATGCAAATCAGTGAGCCACTTGACGTGCCTAGGGCCGGGCAGGGCTGGCTGGAGTTCAAGATAATTGCTTGAGATGAGCCCGCAACGGACCAGTAGGCAAGCATAAACCTCTTTATATGGCAGACTCCTGTGTGCAAATCTTACTGGGTGGAGTCTGCCCCATATTAGACCGGTGGCCTTGTCGCATCTGACATCATCCATCTTATTGCTCGCCCGCTAACTTTGCATAATATGCAATAGCTATGCTACAGCATCTCCCTTAACCGTGAATATTCCATAACTATAAATAACATTAAGAACAATTAAGCGATGAGGGTAAGTTTCACCACGCCTCACCTCGATATAATTGAACTACGTCACCCAAGGGTATCACTGAACTACCACAACACTACGAGACAGGATTGCTGCTCTATTTTACAGACTAGAGAGAACATGGCCAGTGACGCCACGTTCTTCACAGTGACCGATGGATAGTCTGGTGTCTGAACTAGATATTGTTAAAAATAATAATGGCGTATGACCTCCAGAGAGGCCTGGTGCGGGTCTTTTTCTATATTGTTATGAAATAATAGTTAATAATCACCTTGTTTGCCCCCTTATTATTATAGCACTAATCGCTACATAAATGCATTAATTAAAAATATCTTCGCAGACAGGCTTGTACTTTCATGTGACTTTTCATCGTGATCACAACCACGGAATATCCAGTTTTGCGGGGAATCCAAACCTAAAAAATCTCATGTGCACTGACCTGCCGCCCCGAGAACAAGCTAGGACGATTTCACTATTTCATCTTCCTCATAGACATGTCTTTCAGCCTTCAGTCTACGGTCCTCTGTGAATGAACTAAACGCCTTCACGATCCCTTTTTGCAACTAGCCCTGCGGTCTCGTTAAGTTCTACATCTCTAACCATTGTATAATTAATACAGAGTTAACCATCATTACCTTTGTATCTCTACTTCTCTTACTCTCCATGGCAAAGCCCCTCATTTCCCTAGATAATCCTTCTGTATTCGTCATAAATACATAAAACCTCGATTGTCTCAAGTGAGAGAGTGCACTACGTTTTCTGCCACAGGCTAGACCAATTTCACTGATCTGTCTCATGCTAATCTTTGGCTTTGACAATATGAAAGTGACAGGTTCGACCGATGCTAACGCCATTCTTCATGCATTCTGTTCCCGTGATTAAGGTATGGACGTATGGCTAGGTACAGTCGAATTCTTTATCGAGAGAACATAAATGGATGCAAGAGCTCTTGACTCTGTAAAGAAAGCAACAGGGAAACTAGCTCACTCTGCCTATCTCCGGGAGGTCCAGCTTTACAATAACCATACGCTATGCAACAACAGGCGATGGATATGTCTGAGCTCCAAAGAATCAGAGGATTCTTCATTTGTCTTGTAATCGAGGACATTACAATAGGCCTGGGAAGCCGCAATGTTCGGAAATCCTAAGTTGGATTACTAAGAATGGCCAGACCCCTACCGAGATAGGAATATAGGGTATCGTGTATACCGTGCCGACTTCGGCCAAGAGTAGTAGGGGCGGCTATCAGGTGGATTAGTCTTTTTACGAGTAAGGTGTTGGTGATTATTGTTTTAAGAAGAAGCACAACTACGCAACCATCCTGCATTTAACACTAATCAGAGAGGAAAAAACTGAAGCGATCCGACGCTTAGAATGTATCGGCCAAAGAAGGACAAGGGTCAAGAAGGGCGTGAAAATGAAAGACTCCCAAGGCCTCGAGTGCTCTAATACCGTCGGGGTCGGAAAATTACAAGAGCTGACCAAGGAAGGTCGGGTAGAATAGATGAAAGTGAGGAGCCTGGCACAAGTAACTGGAAGCAATGCCAGGACTCAGCTAAGGACCCCATGGTCGCCAACCCACGCTGTAAAGTTCAGAGCCCCTGGGGCCCATTTTATTCGCTTTACACACAACTTGACTTATCTCAGCCTGAAAGGGCACGTGCTATGCATACATCTTGCATTATTCCACCTTAAGTTGGTTTCCACCACCTGGCTTTCCAACTTTTCACGTAATTTCAGTCTTAGAATTCTTTTATCACGAACGCAACTTCGTAACTTCAAAGATTACATGATATGAAAGGGCACACTGTTCACAAATTTCTTTTCCAGATACGGAAGTAATAATAATAATAATAATAATAATAATAATAATAATAATAATAATAATTTTAAATATCCCGTCATTTACTGTAAACTTAACATGATGGAGTACCAAAATTTTATTCCGCAAGTCATTTAACAAGCTGAAAGCCAATAACACGGAGTTATGCATTAGAACACCCTTAAATGCCGTCAACTTAATCCAGGATCGAACCTATTGTCTTGGGAACAGATTGAACGGCCGTGCCAACTAAACAAAGCCAAAGAATATATTATGACTATCTACGTACACGTAACTACTTCAGGAAATAGACGATGGTGCATAACGACCGAAGTCATGTGAATGAATGTCAAGAGAGCCACGTGGCATGTACATCTTGACGCCACCAGATGCGACGAGGCTGTTTCGTGCCAGGGACCGGCTTCGCGTGTATACAGACACACTAATCTCCCGTAGAGGAATTATTTGTTTTGGTTAGGGAGGAAGGAAAAACATAGATGGGACCGACTGAAGAACAAAATCAGGCCCTCATCCCGACAGAGATTTTGAAATCCCAGGAGTGCTTGGAACAGAGACTCCCCCGACCGATCGACTGGGAATGTGGCAGGTGGACGGGGGTGGCGAAACGCACCCTCATGCCCGTCAAGCCGTAACTAAGGCAACACAAGCAGAAACATAGCTAGAGAAGAGTCACGTGGAACGCACATGCATTGTCTAATGAAACAGGCGTAGAAAGAATAAAATACTAGAATAAAGGTTTAACAAACCATGATGCTCCAGAGGGAGTGGTGCCCAACCGCTCTCGTTAAGGTCTACCCTACTGCAAAAAACACTGTTACACACACAATATTAACTCAACCACCCTATAACGGAGGAGTTTCCCAATTTGTTAAACCAGGAAATAAATAAATAAATAAATAAATAAATAAATAAATAAATAAATAAATAAATAAATAAATAAATAAATAAATAAATAAATAAATAAATAAATAAATAAATGTCAAACGTACAGGATTATCACATTCCTTAATAAAAAAATTCACAGTACTCTTGTTGACTTACCAGAACCTTCGAACTTACAGCTAGCGTCCACTGGTAAGTCCAACTAGCTGTTTTTGGATAATGACCGCAGTTAACGCCATCTTGCGGACATAAATGGCAGTAGAAAAGAGTATAATTTCAACTAAACTACTAGGTCGGTGTAATGACATTGTTTATGAGTTTAAGGAACTCGCGATATTATATGTTATCAGTCATCACATATTACAGCATTCGAGGCCTAGCCTTCCAACCTCTTAAGATTCCGTTTACCCTTTTTCTTCGAGTGATCGTTCTTTCGCGTTTTTTTTTTTTGCTAGCGGCTTTACGTCGCACCGACACAGATAGGTCTTATGGCGACGATGGGATAGGAAAGGCCTAGGAATTGGAAGGAAGCGGCCGTGGCCGTAAGGTACAGCCCCAGCATTAGCCTGGTGTGAAAATGGGAAACAACGGAAAACCATCTTCAGGGCTGCCGATAGTGGGATTCGAACCTACTATCTCCCGGATGCAAGCTCACAGCCGCGCGCCTCTACGCGCACGGCCAACTCGCCCGGTCGCGTTCTTCTACTCATTTCGAAAGTCAACTTCATTATCTTACTGATCGATAGGAGCCAGTGACTACGTGGTTTTTTCTGATTACAAAAATCACAACCATCGCCAGCAGGTTCGTTACTACGAAGACTGATCAATATTTCCACGTCAGTGAAGCACGTCGTTGGTGATTTCGTAATTAAAACCCAAATTCGTGATTATCTCCATTACAGTCCGTACGATAAAACTGTATCAGACATACAAGATTGAAGAAACAGATTTTACGTAACTATTTACCGCTACAATTATTTTATATCTAACATATTTGGAAGTTTATGAAAAATGTAAAAATCGCAAATATTTCCGCTACCTTGTTCGGTAAAAGGACACGAATCATAAAATACGGGAAATAATGTTCAGCACATATTTTATTACGTACAGTTTTTCTACAGAGTTACTGTAATGTCAACGGAGAAATTCGTCATTTTTTGTTTCGGTATCCTTAATATTGCTACGCCACTGCATACTATTCATACTCTCCGGATATCCCTGAATTTAAGTACGGAGTTTCAAGAAATTCTGTCTAGTTTTCCCGTCCAGTTGAGACGAACATGCAGACAGACTAACTGAACTGAACCTATTTTCGACTTTTGTATTCCTAATCCGAGATTATATATTTAGTACGAGGCAAAAGGCGTAGCGTGCAAACAAGATCGTAACTATTTATGCAGGGTGTAACAAGAAACGAGCAAACTTTCAGGGCATATTCCTCACACGTAGAAGTGGGGGAGGGAAAATAATGTTATACAGACATGGACCCGAAAACACTTTACTACCAAGCAAGACCGACTCAGGTCTTTTGGCGATGATGTAATAGAAAAGAGCTAGTTGTGGGAAGGAAGCGACCACGTTCTTCATTGCCTGATGTGAAAATAGGAAAACACGGAAAACCATATTTAGGATGCCGTCAGTGGGGTTCAAATAATAATAATAATAATAATAATAATAATAACAACGTTATTGGCTCTTATGTCTACCTTCACGGTTTTCGGAGACGCCAACATGAGCTGTGTCCCGCAGAAGTTCTTTCACGTACCATCCCCTGTGGGTGGGGACGGTAGAATAACACCCACGGTATCCTCTGCCTGACGTAAGAGGTGACTAAAAGAGGCCCCAGGGACTCTGAACATTGGAGCGTGGGTTGGCGACCACGGGGCCCTTAGCTGAGTCCTGGCATTGCTCACACTTGTTCCAGGCTCCTCACTTTCATCTATTCTACCCAACCTCTCTTGGTCAAATCTTGTTCTTTTCCGATCCCGATGGTATTAGGTTCCCGAGGCCTATGGAGTCTTTCATTTTCACGCCCTTCGTGGCCCTTGTCTTTCTTTGGCCGATACCTTCAATTTTCGAAGCGTCGGATCCCTACAATTTTTTTTCTCTGATTAGTGTTATATAAAGGATGGTTGCCTAGCTGTACTTCCTCTTAAAACAATCACCACCACCACTTTCTCGTGCCAGCACCGACGCGAGGCTTATTTGAGCACCTCCAAATACCACCAGACTGAGGCAGGATCGAACCCGAGAAGTTGGGTTCAGAAGGCTAGCGCTCTACTATTCATACTCTCCGGATATCCCTGAATTTAAATACGGAGTTTCCGAGCTTCTCAGCCCCGCAGTGGGGTTCGAACCCACTATCTCTCCTGAGTGCAAGCTCATAGCTACGTTACGCCAACCACGCAGTCATCTCGCTCGGTGCGAATAAAGAATGCAGTCCATTTTCTAGTACCGGAGAACTTCGTTAAGTAGAAAAACTACCACCACCACCACCACCACCACTGCCCCTTGCGTTTCCGTTAACAGGTTTTGCTGTATCCTGTTTTGCCAGGAGCGGCAAGAACACAAGCAGTAACCTTTCTGGAATCATTTACGAAGAAAATACCATTTGTACCTTGAGGCCAATAAAGCCGATCAGTAAGGCTGATTTTTATTTTCTTCCGCTGTAGTCGAAATATGGCGGAAACGTACGAAGAGTACTCAATACAACCTCTACGCGGGACGAAGTTGAATTTGGAGATTTTATCTTCAGGTGAAGATGTAACTTCTACCTAAGAACTCCCACCCCCCAACTTGCCGTCAGATTCCACGATCATGGGGTCAAACCCGTCAGTCGTGGTCCGATTCTGAAGGGGGGGGGGGGAGTCCACTTGGCAAACGCTGTCCGATGTTGGCATTTAAAACTCTGGCATATATCGCCCCAGAGAACTCCGGATTCTTCACGATCTCGTAAAGTAAAACAGAACGTCGAAACTGGCAAGCAGGCAGCTTAAATTGTGTCAAATGAAAAGGCCATATTATTATTATTATTATTATTATTATTATTATTATCATCATAATCATCATCATCATTCCAGTCATGCAAAAACCTCAAAAGGTGACGAACTCTATGTAGCATCCACGAGACTGAAGCGAACAAGTAAGCATTAAATATTTTTTAGATTAAGAGCTATGGTAACTACATTAATGAAGCATGATGCCAGTTTAATTACCAGATGACGACCTTGTGTCTGAAAAAAATAAGTAAGTGTACGTTTTTGTACAATAAATTAGTTATTTTGTGTTCACTAACATCGTTGGAAGCGAGAACCTAGATTAGATAATAACAAATGTGTAACGAGCTCGCAATTAGTTTAATCCTGGTTCCATTAAGACAATGAATACTTCAATAAAGAATGAACTTCAAGGGAGTAAGCAAAACTCCAATTAGTGTGAACTGAGAATTGTATCCAACAGTTACGGTACGGTAATCTCTGCTGTAGTTCGAATACTAGCATCTTATTTTCATTTAAAGAACTTCGTTTTTCTGTTCTCCTTTACGAACTCATTTAATGGAACTAAGTTTGAGCCAGTATCATCAAACAACTCTAATCTGTAAATGGTACAGAACGCTTATGTTATCTTCATAAATGTCTGCTGAAAATTATCTCCAGTCAGCATATCTATGCAAGGGACTCTGTATCTTACAACCATGGGCGCCCGCAAGGGGGGGGCACTTGCCCCCCCCCCCCTGGAATTCTAAAGATGTTGATGTTCAATTGTTTAATATCATACCAGATTATTTCATAAACTGAAATTACTGACAGTCTTCTAGCATATGTTATAACTGGAAGTTTCTGTAAACAATTTAATGTTGCTGACGTTATATTGGTTTTTTATATTCAAGAAAATTGTTAATGTGCCCCCCCCCCCCTGGAAAAGATCCTGCGGGCGCCCATGCTTACAACTCTACTCAAAACTCATCCTTGTGCTTAGATGTGAAATACAACATACTATTTAATTCGTAAATTATATACATTCCCCGACATATGATTATGTGTTACTGCTGGCAAGGGGATATTAGGAAGACGCATACAGTGCCTAACATTAAGGAAATGTTTATGCCAGATATAAAAATCAACTGTATAACATTTAGGAATTTGTGCCACATTTTAAGGTCTGATTACATTACAATGCCAGTTCTTGTAAGAACATTTACATGGCTTTTTTTTTTTTCATTTCATCAAAGTCCAACCACTTAAGAATTTCGCAGATTAACGCATTAAAGTAATCTCAAATAGATTCAAATATCAGTTACCCACGAGTTCCTTTAACAATCACGTGCTGCTTTTGGAATGCAAGAGAAGTCTAAATTGCGTCTGCCAATTTACATTATACAATACCGCACGCACCACAAGTACAGTATGATGATCCTTTTCCTATAGGCAGTAGAGAAAAAATTAAAGCATTCTTTCACAACGCAAGATGAAGCTGCGACATGAAGTAATCAATGTTAGCTTTTGATTACAATGAAAGATATACAAGCATTGTAATAGTAAACATAGAAAAATATAATGGTCGTAAAAATAGTTCCGAGATCTCTTGTACAAGGTGACCTTTTGAGACTCGAGGACCTATCCTAATCTTCCAGTTACCTTGAGCCTGTCTCCAGCAGCAAGTGCACAGGTCGAGAAAGGTGAACGAGTGGGTAAAAGTATAAATAAAGATGTATTTATAGCGCGGGGATTGAGTCTCTCAAGGGATGGTGACGACTCGAGGTTCACATCTTACACAAAAGTTTACGACAGTGAAGAGTTTGTCTACCAGAAATAATGCATACTACTATGAAAAGCGTTGCGATACAGATAGCTTCTGGAGCTGACATTTTCATAAGACTGTAGATGCGGAGGGTAAGCACAATATACTGAGCAAAGGATTACTGCACATTATACCGAATATGACCAACAATTCTAAATGACAAGACTCAGTTGGTGCTAAAAACACTAAACATGTTGGTAAATATGAAATGGCGTAAGCTTTTAGTGCCGGGAGTGTCCGAGGACACGCTCGGCTCGCCAGGTGCGGGTCCTTCGATTAGGCTCCCTTAGGCGACCTGCGCGTTATAATGATGATGATCAGCCCCCGTGCCAGAGAAATTAACCAATGATGGTTAAAATTCCCGACCCTACCGGGAAGCGAACCCGGGACTTCTGTGACCAAAGGCCAGCACGCTAACCATTTAGCCATGGAGCAAAATGTTGGTTCCTGTGCGATATTATCATATCATGCAATTGACCCGCATATTTTAATTCGCAGTTTGTACTGCTGGAATGTTCAAACTAGATCAACATATTCTTCATATTAATTAGCAGACCATGTAATATGAATTCGTAAAGTTCAACAAGGAAATACACAAATAAGCATAGACATTCAGCGAGATCACAATTTGATGCTTAAGGTTAAGTTTCCCCCTCACTGCAAAATACGCAGATAGCAAGTTCTCCAGATAGTAAATTCAGCTCAAGGAGGAGAACCATTCAAAGCGAACTGATGTGATGCGTGTCGAGCCGGAAGGATTATAATTTTCTAACCATAAAACTACAGTACTGTTCATGATTTATACTTGAAAAACAAAACCGCATGGTACTCTACGTTGCATTTCATTCGACGAAATTTGATTGTATCAAAATAATTCACCTCTCATGTAGATATAAACATTGAGGACACCGGTACCTACAAATGGGCCCACATCTTAGATTCAATTGTTTCTATGAAATACCATGTGTTGTTTTAAGGGATTGTACAACAGAGAATCAGAATATTCATTCTTAAGCATTCAGTTGTCCGGCCCCGCGGAGTAGAGAGCAACGTTTCCGCCTGTCACCCAGCGGCCCCGAGTTCGATTCCCGGCCGGATCAGGGGTTCTTAATTGTAAATGATTAATATCCCTGGTCTGGGGACTGGGTGTTTGTGTCGTCCTTAACGTTCCTTTCCTCACATTCAACACTTTACACTTCCACCATTTACATAATACACGCAGGTTCCTCACATATGGTGCAAGTAGAGGCAAAAGATCTTCATAGGTCGACGTCCCGAACAAATAGCATTTATAAAATAAAAAGTATACAGTTCATCCATTACAGTATGGGGAAAGTACGGTACACTGGGATAACGGACAAGGGAATCTGATTCTCAAATCCATGTTGAGAGCACAACGTTGTGCTTACTGTTCCAGATATTCTCTACAAACGTTCTGAGCTCTAGAATATCCGGTGTGTGTACAGCCGAAGTTTGCTTCATTAAACCATAACACTAGTCAAGTAGTTGTTCTGGCCCTAATGAAGTTTGAACACCGAGACATTTCAGAAAAATACATTGTGTTGACAGCCAGCCCGCACAGGCTGCTCATGTTATACAACAGCAGCAGATGACAAGCATCTCAGAAGCCAGAGATGAATGCTACAGGGCTCAATTCAACGTTCGCAGTGACTACATGATATCGTGGATCCAATCTAACAGTTCAGAACACGTAGTATGATGTGGACATGTACGCTAGACCTCGCCATGTCAGAAGTGCAGGTAGATATGAAGCCCGTTAGAGCACAGGGGCATCTTCCAACCACCAGTATATCAGCAGCATTTTGAAGATTTCACGTTATAAATGGCGATAATGTGCGTGTCCATCGCGCTGTTTTAGTTTCAGCTTTCCTTCGCTTCGCTGATACTAACTAAATGGAGTCTGCCACCAGTTCCCTAAACACAGCACCTATCGAACGTAACTGGAATTTATGCGGAGTGTCACTCGTTCAAAAAAGTATTAAATTTTATATTCGTTATAGACCCACGTCCGAACTAGTTCACTCTTTAATATTATTTCCTCTTTTTAAAAATGCACTTGATCTGAATGGATTATTTTTCATTAAAAAAAACTAATATCCAAATTTCAGATAATGGTTGGTTTTTACGTCCCACTAACTACTTTTGACCTTTTTCGGGGACGCCGAGGTGCCGAAATTTTGTCGCGCATGAGTTCTTTTACGTGCCAGTAAATCAATCGACACGAGGCTGACGTATTTGAGCACCTTCGGAATGATCTAACATCGAATATGCCAAGCTGGTTTCAGAAGGCCGGCGCCTCAACCATCTGAGCCACTCAGTCCGGATCCAAATTTCACTCTTTTATGCAATTGTACAATAATGTTTCACATAAGTAATTACAATTATCAAACCTTTATTTCAATTGAATTTAGCATGTTATTTTTTCATAATGGTACTTCTGTAGGCCTACGATATGCAGAATTTTACGAAAATTGGTCTATTATTCAAGTGCGGCCCGCGAATATGACTAAGGTTTCCAATATGGCCCTCGAACCCTTACAAATTGGAAACCGCTGCTCTAAAGGTAATGCAACACCTTTCGTGGTGTGTGTCTGAAGAAGCCAGGGGCTGGCAAGCCAAGCGGTAATTAAGTGTTCGATTCACCCGCAAGGACTGATTCATTTCCTCATACAGAAGCCGAAAATAGAAACGAAACTTCCTCTTCTGGAGTACACTCACATCACACTAGAAAAGAGTGCCAGATTAAATCATGGGAGTAAAGGCGGCTGGACACTGAGCCAACCACTCTATTCCGCTTAATACAGAGTTTACTGGTAGTAGAAACCGTAATATTCATTATCTGAAAAATGTTTAGCATTCAACCTCAAATTAGTAAAAACACGCAAGGAAAAAAAAAAAAAAAAAAATTGTCCGGCCGATGCAATGAGCGTTGACAGACATAAGTAACGATATAAAACTACGATTACGGGTTTTACTTCGAACATTACTTCAGTTAAAATGAAGGTACAACTAATTACATACGAAGACGCATGACTTCCTACAGGTTCTATGTTCGCAAAATAAAAGATATCTCTCCGAAAAGAAGTCCGCTACCCAGTTCTTTAGTAACACGCACTGTATTCATATAAGGTAATATGAATATACAGGGCGTATCCGTGATGATTCTACAAATGTTCATGGATGATGGAAGACGGCAAATTGATCAATTTGAGATAACGAACCGTATTCCGGAAACGACGGAGTCAAAAGTTGAGCAAAATTCTACTCATTGGAGTCAGTTTACCTGCAAAAGTTTCACAAGTTGCTCCATTTACAACAAATGTTCGAAATGGTGTCCCCATGCGACTTTTGCTTTAACTTTTGACTGCCGGCCGCAGTGGTGTAGTGGATACGGCGCAGGTCTACTAATCCCAAGTTAACGGGTTCAAACCCCCACTGACGTCGGTGGCTTTCAAGGGTGTTTAAAGGCGACAACCCCATGCCGTTGGCTTCCAGCACGTTAAAGAACTACTGTGGGACGAAATTCCGACACCCCGGCGTCTGTTAAGAACGGACGGACGTTAAACAACTTTGATTATTAATAACTTCTGACTGATGTTTCTGGACAATGGTTCCTTATCTCAAATTGATCCATTTGCCGTCGTCCATCCCTGGAAGTTTGTATCATCACGAACACACCCTGTACTGTAGGCTCTATTTCTTTTCACGTAACCAAGCAGTTGTACTTCCATAATAAGCCGCTTACCCACAGAAAACCCATTTTTAAAACTCTGCAACATTAGAAAGCACTACTTCAAAATACTACAGGAGTGAAGGTAACTGATTAAAAATTTGACCAACGCCACAGTTGAGTGGTCAGCGTCTTAGCATTTGGTCCGCGGGCACCGAGACCAATTTTCAGCCGGGTGTCTGTGCTATCCTGAACGCTTCTGCAACTAATACGCCACACGTATCACTCCTCCGCAATAAATTCCAGTTTCCCTATAAACGGCAGATGTCACCCAGCCTCTTCGGCAGGTCTGCGTTACAAGGGCTGTACCAGGCTAAAACAATTACACGAAGTAACGATACTTTTAACAGACAAGGAGGAGTGTTTAGCGCAGGGGCTCAGCTGGAGGTTTATCGACATGGCCGAGGTTAGAATCCTAGTGATTTTGGATTAGAATTTTTATCTGGAAAGCCAGTGGTGTCAGGAAGGGCATCCCGTGAAAACCCAAAATGAGCTAAGGCAGTTCCAGTGACCTCAGAAATACCGTTGATAAATTTAGGATTATTATTATTATATTTCCACTTTAGAGTTTATTATAAAGGAAGAAGTGTCGGGATATTGCTACGGAGGGATGTTATAGGAAGGTAGGCACAAGTAAACCTACTGACATAAGTATGTTAAATACCAGCTTACTTTATGGTATTTGAGCCCACAACATCGAGTTAGAAGGCCAGCGCCTAACCACGCGCGTCACTTGGCCTGTCTGACAAGAGAGAACTCATCTACAATAGTGTGTGTTACCCCGTATTATAACACATACCGAAATTAATTTTACTCTAGTTACAAGCTGAGGAACTGGTTCCCAGGAAGTGTGTCATGAAGCCAGCAAAATAATATATACTGACAAAGTGTGTTAAATATATGACCTCAATTCCTGCTCATCAAAGTACATCTTCCAAAAGAAATATGTTTTCATTCAAGAATCACCGTTATATCTATGTATCTACGCCTACCCGATAGTCCCATTTGCTGATGCGGAATTGGGGATGAGGAGAGATGAACATTTTGTGGCATGTTTAACGGCAGGATGCCCTTCCTGACGCAAACAGTTGGAGTTGATGAAATGAATGAGGGTAAATGAAATTGCCGACAGGGGGTGGAAGGAATCTGCTGTGACCTATGAATAGGAACTGTACCGGTATTTGCCTAGAAGTGAAAATGGAGAAAACACACACCATTCTCAGGACAGCCGGAAGTGCGGTTCGAACCCATTCGCCTCCCGAATGCTTTTTTTTTTTTTTTTTTTTTTGCTAGTTGCTTTACGTCGCACCGACACAGCTAGGTCTTATGGCGACGATGGGACAGGAAAGGGCTAGGAGTGGGAAGGAAGCGGCCGTGGCCTTAAGGTACAGCCCCAGCATTTGCCTGGTGTGAAAATGGGAAACCACGGAAAACCATTTTCAGGGCTGCCGACAGTGGGGTTCGAACCTACTATCTCCCGAATACTGGATACTGGCTGCACTTAAGCGACTGCAGCTATCGAGCTCGGTCCTCCCGAATGCAGAGCGTCCATAACCGTAACGCGTTAACACGCGCGACCAGTCTGCTCGAAGCAGTTTTACATCTATACAATAATAAAATTCAAAATAATGTTAGGTTATGGGAATGCACCCACGAAGGAAGTATGCAACTTCCCCAAAGATATGCCGTCGTGGATCACACGTAAGCTGCTTCACATACACTAATATATCAACAGATGTTGATATCCTCGTGAGCAGGCTTACAGAAATATGGCCCAATGATTTGTAACATGCTGTCATATTCTTCCTTTGCCCGTGTTTTCAAAACATTAAATTCTCTCTATTTTTCATGGTCTGATACAGTGTTGCAGTTCCTTTTACGTAGTGTGTTTTATATGCAATATTTCAAACATTCTGAGATTAGTTTTTGTTTAGTCATCTCAACGCAACATATGGATGAATCAACTAGCAGTTATGTCGTAACTTCTAGGTTACAAATCTGTGGACAAGGATATTTTGAAATATTTCATTAATGCACTAAGATATTATCTGCATATTATTTCCATGCCCACCTATCTGAACATATACTAGTATTTCTAATGCCATCTGCTTCCACGTATAATCAATTCCCCCGATGACACTTTGTTAGGATGAAATTTCAGTCCTAAGACAATTCCGTTAACTGAACTTCGGCAGAATATCTTCGGGGCCAAGTAAATGTGGGGTAAGTTCCTGGAAGAATGAAGGGTCGATGAAGTTCCGAGAAAAGAAGGCTTTCGTTTCTGAGGGAGACAAGCGCCAAAAACAAGTTTTCAAATATTACCTTAAAACTGTATTAATCAAAATTACTTAGATACGACGTCAATTAGGCTGCTGTGTCAAGTTCGACGTTCCGTTCCGCCCTATTAGAACGGATATTTTACGTACTGACGGGCCGATTGGAAGTTTTCTTCGCCCTTCAAAAACCCGGTTACCTATGCCTGATCTGAATCCACGATTTTACGATCCGAAGGCTGATATCGCCGATCCATAGAAAGTGCTACTTTAGTTTTAATGACTGTTTGAGAGACTTGAGTGGCTTAGGCCTACTTTCAATGACAGTACTGTAACAGTCTTTATTATACTTACTTTCACGGGGAAAATAAAAGCGGACTGCAAGTTTCACAAAGACATGGTCCTTTACTTAAATATTAGCACCAGCCAATGTATAAGGAAAGGGAGTTGCATACCCTCCAAAACAAAGTTTCGGGTAAACAAAAATGAGAAAATCACCACCAGCTTCCTACAGTTCCGAAATATAGTAATCGGGGTCGGAAAAGAAGAGTTGACAAAGGTGGCCTAACACGAGGGAGACTCTTAAGGGCATATCTTGCAAGCAAATTACAGAATGGTGGCTGGCCATTCATGAAATACGTGCGCGGGATGAACAACCCCAGGCAGTCAGATGTGGGCCGATCGATATTGCTTGTAACCAGGGATGCTGGGAACTGTGTCACGCTACACAAGATCAATGGGCGCAGCTGGCAGCTGAAGTCTGGACCCTGTTCTCATAGGTCTCATTTGCTACTTCACGGGGATAACGGTCGGAAACTTCCTGTATAGGCTACTAATAAAGTTATTTCTTTGCACGATAATTTCCGTCACATATTTGTTCTATCTGCAACAAAAGCCTGTCAAAACTATCCAAGTCCATATGCTGTGCAATTCCAAAACTGTCAAGTCTACACTTGATCGAACAAATTTATTAAATTTGCCATAGTGAAGCCACTGATCTGTAAAATAGATTATAACCCATGCGAATGGGATATGTGCATGCCCGGACAGAGAAAATACACTTACATTCAGGATGACAAGAGTGTAAGGAGTTTCAATCCATCCTTGAAAGGGTGAATTCAGACGAGGAAGGAGACTTAATCTACACGGGCCATTTTACGAAGGCAGGGGGAAGATTTTTATCAAACTACTTTCTTTGCTATTTGCTGTACGCCGACCGACAGACAGGTCTTACGGCGACGATGGGATGGGATAGTACTAGGACTGGGAAGGAAGCGACCGAAGCCTTATTTACGGTACAGCCCCACCATTTGCCTGGTGTGAAAATGGGAACCACGGAGTCATCTGCAGGGCTGCCAACAGACGGAGGTTCTAACACAATATCTCCCGAATGAGAGGTCGCAGCTACGTGACCCAAACCACGCGACCAACTCGCTCAGTTCTCGAACTACTTGCTATTTAAATAAGATACTTAACAAAAATTAAGATATATCTTCGCCATTTCATGTTAACTCTGTGCGAAATAGGCTAAGCGTTAACAATACAAATATTCAACTATCAGGGTCTATACTTGAAAAACAGCTCATAAATGCGGTATATATTTCATTTATTGTTATTGATAACAGCAGCCATACTCTACATATAACTATTGTTCCCCCACCTACTTCTGCAAAATAGGATATACCCTAATGGCAATTTTCCTCGTTAGAGCTGCAGAGGATTGTCGAGGATGTGTTTAATGCTGTTGCATCTTGAGAATGCATCCAGCCTTCAAGCTGGTGATTCTTCAATATTTAGACTAACAAGCGAATTTAGTAAGTCGAGTACGTTAGATACAGACAGAAATTAAGGAAGACTTGGTAGAACATCCAGATGATACAAGCCATTCGTCTACCAATATTCCTTTCCAAGTTATAACGAAGTTAATGTCGGCTATTTCTGAAAATATACAGAGGACGATTGCGGTTTGTGACGTGTAAGAACATATTTGTAACATCAAGCTATTGTACAGAAAATACTGTACAGTTTGAAAGAATGGCGATTCAGCGAGACATGACAACGGCGATGGTTGTAGAGCAGGCAGGCGGATCGATCGTGCTGTCTCGGGATGTGTGCCGCAGCATCCTCAACCTCGTAGAACAAAGACCTAGCAGCAGTTTCCATTTCAAGCAATGCCGAGTAAGTCACTTTTAAGTGAATGCTGAATATGTCGGGTTCAACTCTAGTTGATATAGTTAGTAACAAACGTTCTAATGCTGATTCTGAAGAGGAAGTAGAATGAAGGCCACAGAAAAGAAGGGGAAGTAAAGTGAAGACTACCGAAACGTTTCATGCCCCATGCATTTCATTTGCACTTGAAGTGCAGAGACAATCTGATGATTTACAGCCTCAGCTACACAAATGCAAACTACAGGCGGAGACAATCTCGCCCAAAATTCCAACGGAATCAATCTAAATAATTCCATTTTTTCTGTTTAACCACACCTTCAACTTCAAAAATGATTAATCGCTGACCTATACAATGCCAGGCTAGTAATTATTCTTAAACAAACAGGAGAGTCATCAGCGATACAAACTTACTTCAGTCAAAATTCGTAACAAGTAATTCTAACAAGTGAGCTTACTCGTTCCGTGGACGTTGAAACCAAAGTGAAACCTCAGTGCTGTTATACTTGATGGAGCAGTTTTAGTTCTACTTTAGGAATAGTAGAAGCTAGGGAAGCAGTATTTGCCAAATTTAGCTGTCAGGTGAGACAGTGAGACTATTATCTGACTAAGGCGCAATTCAATTATTAATCTGAATGCTCTGCACAAAATATACCCAGTGTACAATAACAATGAAATCACCAGCCAGAAGTATTTAGACAAGACAAAAGCTTAACCATTACTTGTTAATAGCCAGCGAGCCTCCCCCACCCCAGGAAATAAGCCAATCAAGACTAGATAACGTCCTGAGAAATGACATACTATTATCCCTCAATATCCTAAGGGAAACACACAAACGAATGACGTGATCCCGAAGATTCGTGCGTAGCCGTATGTAAAATTTAATCTGAATGCTGGAGCAGACAGGAGACATCACGAAAGGGAACCAATGCCAGCACTGAAGATCCACTCACGCGAGCCAGACAGAAACCCTCTACTGCACTCCCTGCTAGCAAGCAGTAAGATTCTAACCCTTTCACTTGGGCTCGAAATTTTATAATCATTCATATAGAAATATACGAGGTCACTTAGGTTCCAAGGCAGGCTCCGGAGACAGCACCCTGTTCGACATGTAATGCGACTTACAGTATTTCGGGTCTTGCCGATCAGCTATGCAGTAATTAATAAGAAATTTAATACTGCGAATTGCTTAGCTTCCTACGTACCTTGTGGGATTGGACAATATTATATTAGACAGTGCCAAGAGCAAAAACACTATACTAAATGCAGTCAAGTAACATGTATAACATATTGCACTCACCAATGACACGAAATATAAAATTATGACATAACCTGTCAAGTGATGGATAATACCAATTATCTCGTCATCGGCACAACAGCTAAACCACTCCTTGAGAATATTATCTTAGCTTCACAGCTCTAGCAATGACTGTTTAACTGTTGAATGTTTAAACTATACTGGAAAGTCGCACCCTCCCGTCCCCAACCTTCTTTTCTTACTTAAAGAGTTCCTTAGCGCGTCTGCAAACCTACAGATCTCGCATTCAAGTACTAGCGCAACCATAGACACAAGATGAACGGCTAAACGGCTGCGCCACTGAGCTGCTCGCCGATAAAAATGAACACCAAATGTGTCAAGCTGCCTCGGTGTTCGAACCCTGGGATCATAAAGACGTCTGACCTGACTTCCATTTGTCGAGCTCAACCGTTTAATAGCGAACTTCATGCACTATTTTATTTATTTATGAGATGGGGAAGTATCATCATCATCATTCTTGTGTTCAAAAGGACGTCCTATGTATTGGTGCAACATGTACACATTCACAGCGCGTCAGCCCAAAATCTGAACTGCATGTAAGTCAAACAGGCTACGAGTTAAGAATAGATCCAAAGAGAACCTGAATAAATGGGGTTTTGTGCGAGGACACCTCGGGGGACTGGGATGAACATCATATGACACGACACTTGCCGAACCGTCCTTTGTCCCCATACCCGTGCGTATATCTTAACAATATTTTGAGTGGAATAAAAGCACTTTGATAACCGTACAAAGACAAAGACTTTGTAGTCCTGTAATGCCGGTGACACGGTTTCATGTTAATCGATTACTTCTGTCGAAGGAACACAAAAATTACACTTCCGTAACTGCCACCAGAGGTTCCACCTGAATTCATTTCTAGGTAGGATTCAATTATCGTACAATAACTTAGGAATGGTATGGGATGCAATGAGGTCACTGGACGTCCCGTAAACCATTAGTACTAATGACAACCATTTACTTAAATCTCAGTGCACGAATTAAATTGCGAGGCGGTATTCCGAGAAAGAGTTCTTTTATCACTTCAACTCAGAACCCAAGTTCCCAACGCACGCGACAGACATTGTACGTCATGCAAGATACGCACAAAGGCACGGTTTCAAGCTTTGAGTAAGGTACACAGAATAAAAGACGTATTTTATGCTTTGCGTGCCAGATGAGTTAATAAATGTCAATGCTCAGAATGCAGGACGTGTTATAAGATCCTATTAGCGATATTACTATATATTTACAAGATGACAGAGTAAGTAATCTGTATTTACAGCACGTGTTTCATCCATTGCAGAAACAATTTTCATACGGTGCAAAAGCATGAATCTGAAGGAGCTAACGAGAATTCACTGCACCACCCGATCCAGAGCCCTGTGAACCGAAGGCCGGTACGCTTACCATTCAGCCAAGGGGCCGGGCAATAATAAAAATAGTAATAATTTCTTGAAATTTAGTCTACTATAAAGCGCAGAGCATTAAATACTGGAGTCTGGATTGAGAGCTAAAATTGCTAGAACAGTTACATTTCCCGTGATGGGGGTACCACTTTCTTTAATAAAAGAAGTACCAGTAGTCAGCCTGGAGAGACCAACCTGTCCATATACTGTATTCATTGTATAAAGTTGTACTAGTTTGTAAGTTCACAATGCACGTAGTAGGTAGTGTATATACATGGTATAAAATGCAGGCCTAACGCTCTACAGCTAAGCACCGTGGCAATTAGTCAAATGACAATGCGCCGTGTAAATGTAAGCAGAGTAGTGTAGCTTGTAAAATGAACACCATGTAAACAAACTAAAAGGCAATAGAGTCGTAAAGTCAAAAAAAAGAAAAAGACAATTTCTAAGAAATGATTCACCAGCGACCATTATTTCCTTTCATCAAAATACTCAGCTAACATCACTACGGCAGTTTATTGGTGAAGTTTCCTTCCTCGGCTGAGGAAAGTGCAGTAAAGAATGGGTACAACTAAACTGATGATTCAAATCTTAACTCCAATGATTGAGAGAAATGTTTATTACTTCGACCAATGAAGAGATCCGCAATAAAATGGCGGCAAGGGGCATGAAAGGTGCGAAATGAGACTAGGCGTCATAACTCTCTGAAGGACGTGAAGGAGTAGACTACGGAAGGATGAACAGGAAAGCAGAAGAGCCTGACAGACTTAGAAGAAATAACAGACTCTGCTTGAGGCTCCATGATCGTCGTTCCACACTCAAGCTAAAATTCTCTGCCGGTAGTGAGATATACACCTAACAACCACTATAAATAAGGTACTCTTCAATCAAGACATGAGAATGGCCGACCTTACAGAGTCCCAGCCTACCTTCAAAACTGCGTACATGTTTATAAAAGCACGCTGATACAATACAATATTCTGCCCGCCTGGTGGTCATGATCGAGGTGTTAAGTCTATATGGTATAACACCGTAGTTTGCCGGTTCGAGTCCCGTTGGTTGAAAATAATATTTCACGATCAGAATGTTGGCCGGCAAGGTAGCAGAGGTGGGGGTATACAATCTCTAAACACTAGATTGCGTGCCAAAAGCCTGGATTCAATTACAAGCTCTCCGCAGTGTTCACATGGAGTGAGGGCATAGGACGATGTTGATAGTGATTCGTCCGTTGGATGGTGACGTTAAGCCTTGAACAGACCCGTCGGCACAGGGTTTCACCCTCACCTTTCCTACTATAATTTATATCACGCAATTAATTTCATCTCATTAACTCCTTTGATGAGGTTGACGTTAGGAAGTGCATCTGATCATAAAAACTGTTTACAAATATTCATCCCACTTCATACCGTACCCCGTACAGACGGTACAGTATTCGTTAGGTCTTAAAATTGACGAAAGCAGAAGTCACTAATGCCGCCGTTTCCGTTCCGTATGTATCAAGTGGTACAAAACGAATTCACTAGAGGTTATGAAATTCGAGACACAACCAGACATTCAGCCTATTTAGCACCCTGGTCTGCAAATACTTGCGTGCCACGTGGTCAGCGCACCAATTTCCTCCACAGTCAACGTCTGCAGGGCTCGACAACTTTCCTGTTCATCCTTCCTTTGTCAAATCTTGTTTACTTCCTACACCGACAGGTACGACGCCTAGTCTCTTCCATCTCACGCCTTCATCCTCCTTTCTGCTCGGCTTTCTGCTGTCTTTTACATGAGGCCTGTACCTCCACTCAACCTCATGAGTAAGCCGAAAATATTTCCTGAAATGCCCATTTGTTCTTGTAACTGCTAAATATGCAAACAAAAGTTAACCTCGCTAGTCGACAGAGCAGTCCTATAGCCCAATCACATCCAGTGAGGTCATTCCCTCTACAGTGTTTGGAAATATTCTGACTGGAACGAGGCGCAGATTTACACTAAAATACTTTCGGAAAACAGGGCAGTCCACATGTACACCACAGTTCATGCCCACAATGGTGTGGGAAAAGCGGAAGATGATTAAATTAAGTTATTACAAATGTCGAAATGTTGATGGTACCTGATGCATACGTACCTTCGGGACGTAGTAATCATTACAATTCAGGACTCATGAATGAGCATAACAGCTTAGTTCCAGTACAGAAAATGACTGCAGCGATCAATAAGTAGCCTATAGCACAACGACACCGACACTATTTCGTGTGTATCTATCAAATATCGTTGGGCAACAAACCATGTATGAAAACTGGTATAGAGAGATCATGAGAGTACGCACCAGTTTTATGACCAATATGCCTTTCAGTCTATTATATGACAGTAACAAAATCTAGACACTTTACCTTGACCACTAACAAACTTCAATCACCACCTGACATGCAAGAATTCCTATTTGGTGACGATTTCGATATAATAAAAAAATAAAAAAAATAAAAAAAAAAACCTGTCCAACCAATGGACACTGGGAAGTATTTCATTTTCGGCAAAAAAACAGACATGAGAGCCACATTTACATTATAAGTAGCCTACACAACACTTCGACTGCTATGGACATTAAGTAACGCTGCAGTGATATAATTTTGCATTCGAAATTTTCATTAGATATTAGTCCATCCCGTTTCGCTACGGGCTGGGGTATAAAGTGAGACGAATCTTCGTAGCGACTTTTTACGAGCGGATGCCCTTCCTGACGTCGACGTCATCCGAGGTGTTATTGAGGTGAAATGAATGACGTGACACGATAGTTCATGTTGTAAACATTATGATTAATAGTTTGTATAATTTAAATGTTATTTCGAATGAGGAATTTTAATTTAAAAAAATGGTTTCACACCTATATTTTCATTTTAATGTGCGATGTCGATAACTATTAAGAGTCCCTCCTAGAGGAACTTTATCGACAAGTATCAATTCGAAGAAGTAACTGTTGGTCTCTCTCATTCGGCCTTACCTTAAACACGGAATGATTACTCTGAGTCAACGAGTAAAGGACCGCTCCCACCAAGTAGAATGGAATCGAATCGAACCGAACAAAGTTTGTTTACCAACGTACTAGAAACAATTTTTACCATATTGTGTTTAAATGAGTCAAATGGCGATCACTACGAATGGAATCCATATCTTTGGTAGAATCGAAACGAACCCAACAGGAATTTTCTGCCAAGAATGTTCTTCTTGCTATTAGCTACTCGAATTTAACTGATAATTTTTTTTAAAAACCGGGATTGAAATCCGCATATTTCGAGCACCAGGAGGCGAGCATGAAACGAACTGTGCAACCCAGAAGTAGCGCAAAAAGACTGAATAAATGTATTCTCACCAATCATCACTCAAATATGGTTACAGATCTGCTAAAGAAGGTACCAAGACCTAGTTTAACATACGAAACATATTCTAAACTACAGTTAAAACGTACAGAGATAATAATGGCACTGGCTTTACGTCCCACGGACTATTTTTACGGTCTTCGGAGACGCCGAGATGCCGGAATTTAGTCCCACGGAAGTTCTTTTACGTCTCAGTAAATCTACCGACACGAGGCCGACGTATCTGAGCACCTTCAAATACTACCGGAATGAGGATCGAACGTGCCATGTTGGGGTCAGAAAGCCAGCGCCTTAACCGTTTGAGTCACACAGCCCGGCGTACAGAAAAATTAGACACTGTGTTAAAAAAACTTACCTACTGATCTTAACATACGACCAGAATGTCTAGGAATTAATGCTATTCAAAGCTTCCATGTAAATAACTACAAAACTCGAAGCCGTCAGTCTCTTGGTGCAGGGAACGACAAGCACTACAAGCTTTTTATATGCACTGACTCGAGGTATTTAGTAGTTTTCAACTTTTAAAACAGATACTAAAACTTATGAACATATTGACTTATCAGGTTAAAACAGATTGATATGGAGCATTTTGAATTCCAGAACAATATATTTGAGAAATAAACAGTTACAGAGACGCGCAGATGTGATTTAATGTCTCCGCAAGAAATGACCACATGTGCAAAGATTTATCACCACGAGCTCTTAAGCTCGGAGTGTACCAAAATCGCATTATTATGGGGCCATTTTTTCAAGGATTTTAGAAGGGTACCGTATCGTTAGTTCTAAAACAAAACTGTACTCCGCCGTAAGGAAGATTCCTGTGCGCACTGATATATGCACTGGGCGTGTGACGAGCGGCCATGAACCACAGACCGCCCGGCTGTCATCAACCGCATGGTTAACCATTAGCAAGCTTGACGGAAGACCATTAATAGCATCGAATTATGTGATAATGACCTCAGATAAACCTGCCGCACATTGTTGTAGATGAACCTTTACCACAAATCAAACACTCTTCTCTCAATACTGTTTCAAGAAGACATATTGATAGTCTGCAATAAAAATGCTATTTGCATTTCTACTCTAAATAAGACAATGTTCCAGCATTTGTTACGTCTAAGAATAGCAAAGGTAAGAGCCACATCAACAATAGTCTTAATCGGCGATGGGATTAGAACTAGAATGCTGTAGCTTTCATGCGCTACCACGAAACAGGAGATAACGTACTCTGGTTAGATCACAAAATCCAGGTCACGTCTCGGAATAGTCAAGTTAGTACAGTAATCTGGAGCGACTGGTGGTTTTTTATACCATCACAAGACAATGCGATTGGTTTTACGATCCATTAATTACTTTCACAACCGAGCTCGATAGTTAGAGTAGCTTAACCAGTATCCAGTATTCGGGAGATAGAGGGTTCGAACCCCACTGTCGGCAGCCCTGAAGATAGTTTTTCGTGGTTTCCCATTTTCACACCAAGCAAATGCTGGGGCTGTACCTTAAATTAACGCCACGGTTGCTTCCTTCCCATTCCTAGCTCTTTCCTATCCCATCGTCACCGTAGGACCTATGTGCTGGTGAGACGTAAAACCAATTTACAAAAATTCACAAGCGAGATTAAATTAGCAGAATTGTAAGTATATTCCATGTCATGTTTTAGTAAACAGAACTTTACAAAATGTTACACATTGCTCTCAGGTTAAGTTGTGGTTTTGTTGTTCTGCTCGTCGGCTAGGAACTGCCACACGCTATCTTGTCACGGTCCCATGACGTGATGGTAATATATTTTCTTTTTTCTTTCATTCCATACCGATTGCAGGAAGTCAGCTTGTCTGAGGTGAAGGTACGGTAAAGTTATAAATGGTCACTGCACAGCAAGAGATAATTCAGTAACACTAAATAAGATTCGAGCTGTCAAAATGAATGTTACATTCTATTATTTTGTACCCTGTGATTATGCGTAAGTAGTATGCAATCAGAATGGAAGTCCGCAATAGCAAAACTTACCTCTCAAAATAAAGATTAGGTATATGGACGATAAATATTCAATATCATTATAGAGTCATTAGCAATTATGTCGTACAGGAGTACGTTTCACTTTGCTGCAGCCCAATGCAGGGAAGTTCTGGCCAACCTTCTGAAAATGAAAACCTACAACCTGTTTTCCAGTCATTGACCGGGTCAGGGATGTAATGAATGAAGCAGATATAGGCTGTTAGTACGACGGGATCCTGGCCATATGTATTTTAGTTAACTAAAAACAGGTTTGGCAAATCCGTCCGTACGTTCTACTGGACCTATATGCTTCATTATGTTCTTTTAGGAATTACCTGCTGGTGAATCATGAGGCATCGATAGGTCTGCAAGTTCAACCAACTTCGACCATTCAAAATCATTAAATGATCACTCCTATAATTGCAGGCGAGGGCTTACCGAACTCCATTAAAATTGCAACTGCATTCCGGATCTGGACGGTCACCCTCGAAGAAGAACGGATGATTATTTCTTTAATAAATATCTCTCTCGGCCTAACAGCTTGCTAAACGACTAACAGTTTCATTAATATTTTGATACTAGCAAATGTACCCGTGCCTCGCTACGGTATTGTACATTGTATTCGAATATCGAAGCAAATACTGTATATGCAGTAAATAAGTGTTTTAAAATTGCATGTGTCTTAGCGTTATCCGAAAAACAGCATGGGGAGGTCCTCATACGCTGTTTCCAATGTTAAGCGTTTGTTACGGATTTGTGATATAACGGCAGGCTCACTTTCCTACTGCCATTCACAATCGAGTTGGAAAGGTTACATTACGTATAACTGCAGGCCCCATTGCCTACTGCGCGGGCAAAATCGATTTGGAGAATTTTCGTTACAATGGCGGCCCCATTTTCCTTCTTCCAGACAGATAACAGCTGAGGAGTTATTATAATGTCAGGCCCCTTTTCCTACTATCAGCCAGCTTACTGCCAGTCACACTGAGTTGGTGAGTTTCCATCAAAATAGCAAGCCACTATGCCTAATGCCAGTCACATTTTAGATGAGGACATTTGTTTATAATTGCGGGCACCCTTGTCTACTGCCAAACACAATCGGGTAGGGGACTTTTAAACAACAATGCATGCTCCCTTGTCTTCTACAAGTCAAATCGAGAAGTGAACTATTCAATACAATAGTAGGCCTTCCTTACTACTGCCAGTTACACAGGAGTTGGAGAAGGAACCCGTTCCTACTGCCAGTCAAAGTCGGTGTGGGTAGTACTGATTACAATAGCAGACACACCCTTTCTCGATCGCTACAAATAAGACATTAGTGAATATACACAGATCGACATACGAAAGTGCATGCGTGTTTACAATATTGCAGACCTTCATTTACAGATTAACTGCTGCTAAACGTACGTCATATCCACAAAGGATTGTACCATAAGACGCCGGATTTAGTGGCCTAAATGGCTGGTACTATGAGATCTCGTATATTCTTGGGCCAGATTGAGTTAGAAACGTTGAACAGGGTAAAGTTTTCGTAAGATAATCTCACGTTGAATTTCTTTTCGGATAATTATGTGATAGCTACATACATAGCATTGGGCTCACATACGGCTGCTGGGTGGGCCAATTTTCGTGAAAAGTTTGATGATTCTATATTTCCTATGACTGAAGGTATGAAGTCAGAATTTACTTAACATCGATTAATAGAGAAAAATCAAACGCAAAAAGGATACAGATACGACAAAAAGTCGTAAGACCAAGGTTGTAGATCATTTCAAATTGAACGGAGATGTGAAGAGTAAGGTGATTTATGAACATAACAAAAGTTGTTTATAATGAAGAGACGTTTCACGTACGGTCCACGGAGTTTACAGAAAATCAATAGTATAAGAGAAAATGGAGGAAAACCGTTGTAGTTTTCCTATAAACCCCGTCTATTCAAAGATTTTAAAATGATATGCATATCGAAAACTTCCCCGGGATGAGTCTACTCTAAATATGAAGTCTGGTTGAGAACTATCCAGCCGTTTCGACGTGATGGTGGAACAGACAGACACGAAAAGTAAAAACCACCGATTCGGTCTTTAGTTGACCTAAAACGGATAAATATCTGAAAACTCGGGAAAACAAAAGAAATTACAGACAGCGGACCCCCTATAACTTTATATAAATATGCTATTTTCACCCTTAGTAATATCATTGCATGCGGCAATGTTATTACTACCTGTCAAGCCAGAGAATGTACACTTCCTCTGATCACGGAGTAGTACTAATCCCTGCTAGATACTCTTGATTCTCTAACCTTTTCCAGCTTCCAAATTTATTCAACAGATGGCAGAGCGTTTACATGCTGCTAAGAGAAAATGCCTACGTACAAACAGAGCCCATCATGACATGCGTAGGATAAGGTAGCTTCACTAGAAAGAGTGGAGGCTATGTACAGTATCTCAAGAATATATTCTTTGCCTGGCAAAAACGCTCCTTCGAGACTAATCTATGAGCTCACAAGACAACAGAACTGGGATTAAAAATACCATTGCCTTCTAGGAGACAATGCCAAGCTTTACTTCAAAAACTGCAAGATAAAATGTTAATATATGGATATAACTTTAACAAACAGACGGCATGACGACGTCAGAATGGATGAATCCTGACTATGAACTGCGGCATACCATAATGCGCTTCCTATTAAATGTTCATAAAACCACCGAAAAGGGTAGGCAAAATGACGAGGCATATCAAGACGAGTTATCTGACCTATTTATATCAAATGCTGCGGAGCAGCACGGGTCCTCTAGTTACTATTACATTCACTGCTTTGTTTTTTGTTTTTGTTTGAAACACTGACGCTCAAATAGGTAGTTGGGAACAATTTCGTTGGCCAACAATTGGGTGAAATCAGTTTACTTCAGAAGATAGAATCAGACAAGTCAAAACCTTACAGGATTGTATAAAATGGGAATGCTACGTTTGTACGGCGTGGAGAACAGTGCACATGGAGAAGTGTAGTGACTGAATAATAATAATAATAATAATAATAATAATAATAATAATAATAATAATAATAATAATAATAATGAAAAATACAGTTCCCAGAAGGAAACTATATCATCGATTGCAAATGTTAAAAATATTCAAGCTTTTTAGGCCTCTTCAATCGTGAAAAGGCAGTGTTCTACATAGGAAGCTTGTAGTAGTGTCTCTACGGCGCACTAGCCACCAGTGTCTTTGAAAGGTGTGGCAGTTCAGCTGATGAGCCCCCTGCCTCACTGGGGCGAAACACTGGTCATTTCAAGACTGAAAATGCCTAACTAAAGAGCTTTAATGTTTTTTTATAACAATCGTTTTAAATTCCAGCGAAGTTCCGATGAACAGGAACGGTGCCTGTGTCTCACTTCTAGGGTGCGGAGGATGAGAGGTGGGAGAATTATACTGAAAGGCAATTGAGAGAGAGCGAGAAAACAAAAACGGATATCCCAGGAAAAATCTATCACGATTCCCCTTCCGTAAAGTCCAAGTTCGACTACGTAATGTCCGAGTTTTGAACTCTAGCTCCAGGTTAACGACTTTCAAGTCATGCAGTAGCTAGAACACAGATATTCAACATTCGTTTACCATCAGGGAACAAATGAGATATCCACCTTCAGGGTTACAACCACATGAACAAGGGCTTGGAGGGAGGTAATTCAAGAAATGTGATTGTTGCTTTCAGAGGCCTAACAGCCAGGATCGGCCCAAATCAGGGAATACTGCTTCTATTTAGCTGACTGAAGCCGTACCTTTAAACCAGCTTCAGTGGTGGGATGATGTGAGGTAAATGGAGAATAGGTCAAGTAAGATGATGATGGACTCTCGTCATGGAGAGGTTTTCTTTAGCGTATAGCCTTCAGTGCTGGGAGTGGCAGGTCTTCGTCGGTCATCCATGGGAGGGGGTCTAGGTGTGAGGACACTAAAATGACCAACGTGACGATGGTTAGACGCAGATTTTAATGATTTAAGTGTAGGAAGTGTGGAGCTGACAGAAGCCACAGAGCTAATTGCAAATTGCTAATTGCATTGTGAAAGCGCTTCGTTAATTGAGATAAGCTTGCAGACCGAACGCTGGAAAGACAAAACTGTCGACAATGCAGATGTGCTTGTGGGTTTACTCCGAGAAGAATATGAAACCGGTCAGATAAATTGTGCTGATACGACAGCGAGCTAGTTTGTGTCTAGTCAACATTTTAGAGACACAACCTCCGAGCATAGACAGGGTCCTACTTCTGGATTTGCATTGGATTTCGAAGGGAAACCATTTTCAGACAAGTTAGTACTGGGATTGAACTTCTAATCTTACTGAAATTACTGTTCTCTCTCACTATTTACCTCGCGAATAGTACGGACATCAGTGATCAAGAAAGCATTAGAACAAAGTTTCGCAAGCACAAAACCAAATTTCCATCACGCATAATCCTGCGAAATGAGCTATGTGTCTTTACTATAACAGTAGATTTATAAGAAAAAAATTGCAATCAAACATCTTATTTTCCGACCACAGTATACATCGTAGTACTATGCAGTATAAATAATCAAGATTACGGTACGCCCACATTAGTTTATCACGATCAACGTAGTGCAGAAGAAAACATACAGCTCGAGAATACACATCCTGTACGCCATACATGCTCAGCGCAAGTACAGTTTTTCTGCTCTAGTATCTCCGTAGCGGGTATGTGGTAAGCCAGACTTCCGGATGACTGCTGACACACAACGAAGCCTTTTAAAAGTTTAAAGGGACTTCGCACAAGGCGGATGGCAATATCACTTTGCAAGACTGGCGTAAGTCTTAGGACATCCGCTCCGATAGTTAATTTAACAGCAGTATCAATAATTAAGCATCAACCGCAACATACGGAAGAATAAGAACAGTCCGTCAGCCCGCCTGGTTGAAATCACCTGTTATGGTTTGAAACGTAAATTTTATGCCTGATCCATTATGGAAGATTTTCTTTATAAGTACGATATAATTACACTTCGTAAGTATGCATTAATAGGTCAGTGATTAATTAAAACAAATAAATGCACGAAGACGTGGTGAAAGGAGGGGAAGCACAAAGGAGGCACTTCCGATATATTTTGGATTTAAAATTATACCGAAGAAACAAACTTCTCAAGGGGACGGAATGGTAATTTCGACAGATGTCTAGCAACAAGCATAGGTTTTCATCCACTTTGAACACCGTCGGAGCCTCATAAATACAACATGAAGTGCCACTGCTTGGCTTCAAGCCTTGACTTTCGGGCCTCGAGATCTATTCCGGCCGGATTAGGTTTTAACTGGGAACGGTTAATTCCCCTTTACCCTGGCATCGGGTGTTTTCGCTGTCCCCATCATTCCCACAACTCAAAAAAAACCACACACACACACACACACACACACACACACAGCCTCTACTACACTAATATTGTTTCCTATACACGGCAGACTTCGTCCTACATTGTTGGAAGGTCGGTCTAGCTCACAAATGGCCCCAGCAGGCTTGTAATAGCAACAAGAAATATAATTACACCTATTATGAAAAAGAAAACGCGGAACTAACAAAACATATGGCAGAACTGTTCTGAAGTACCATGGGATGAATATTAGGAGAATTTTAAAATAATTACGACGTTATCTGGTATTCCAAATGCTTCACTACCACTGCAGTAAATCCTATTCAGTACATGCCTGTTTCATCCGTGTCCCAATGCGTTTCTTTTGTTGTTGTGCTACCGCAAAAGTTTCACCTTGCGGAGAAAACCCCTCACAAACAATACTAACAGCAAATAGGCATTACATCAATATAATGTGAACATTCAAGATACAATCTGGGCAAAAAAGAAAGGAACCGTAATTTCAGGAACTTACGGGAAATATCTGGTCGGCCCACAGTTTCATAATTCCTAAGAACAGAATAATAATAATAATAATAATAATAATAATAATAACAATTTTACGTTCCATACATTATTCGTATTAGTAGAGAGATCCAAAAATTACAAGGTGGTGGTGACTTTTCAGAGCAAGTACAACTAGGCAACAATCCTGTATATAACTCTAATCAAACAGAAAAAATAGAAGAGGCCTGACACTCTGAAAAATAAAGGTATCGGCTACAGAAATACAAGGGCCACAAAGGGCGTGAAAATGAAAGACTCCCTAGGCCTGCATGCGTAATACCGTCGGGGTCGGAAAATAACAATGAGATGGCATAGGGAGGTCAGATAATACATATAAATGAAAGTGAGTAGTCTGGCACAAGTACTTGGAAACAATGTCAGGACTCGACTAAGGGCCCCGTGGTCGCCAACCCACGCTCAAGTTAAGAGCCCCTGAGGCCCCTTATAGTCGCCTCGTACGACAAGGGGTCAAGTTTTAAGGCAAACTGAGCCTGATATGTGGCCATTCGCTTTCCCGTCCAGAGAAAAGCACGCCGACTTTGCTCAATATTATGTGGCAACTTTGTTCAATTTATGTTACTAATGGTACTTCCTGTTCCCCACGAGTTAGGCATGAGATCCCCATGTCATTCTAGTATTACGTGGTTTCAACGACGTTTCTGACTGAAGAGTGTGTCAGCTGATCTGACATCTTACCTTTTAAACAGTCTGAAATGGTGGCTTGAAACAGGAATACAACTCAAATATCGTAACAGTATAGTAACCTACTAAACATACAAATTTCTGTTTAAATCATCACCTTTCTTTAGGGCACCAAGTTATTTTTGCTAGTAGGGTGGTTATACTTTGGGTAATTTCCTATTCTTTCCCTATATTGTTTTAATTCAATGTTGCAAAGTCAAACAAGGAATGAAGTTTTCTCTCGAAAGTTTCTTCCTCCTCGTAGGCATGATATCACTCATAGTATTAACGGCATCATACGAGAAACGACTTGAGCGTATTGCCCAGAAAGACAGGAAACAACTGATAGCTTTTGTGGGCGCGCGTACAATAATCTCTGATGCAGAGTTTGTTGTACAGGGACTTGGATCCAGGGCTAACATAGGTGCCCCAGGAGTTGGCAAAATGAAGTGGCAGCTCCGTATTTCAACACCGCGAAAAAGACTCCTCAAAATGTAGAATGAGATTTTACATATACTGTAAGACTACGAAGATTGGGAAATAGAAAACTCCAAGAGGTGTGGTTCAGGGCGTGTGACATGACTGGCATGCAATGAATAGCTAACACGAGACTGTCAGATGTGGTTAATGAAAATTCTACGTTGCCACGATGGGAAAACTGTCAACTCTACAAAGAACTGACATAGCCCTCCCTTATGGACACGGTAGGAAATGAGTAATTCTGGTCTAAGGGGGAGCCGGCCGGCTGCGCGTGTATGTGTGTCAGGTAACACAGGACCCTTATATGGCTTCCCTCTTCGCATGTATACCGTATGTCTGTCACAGAACTTAACACCCAGTCCTGTCTACCTGTACTTTCACCAGTCTGCCCTCTCTCTAGTACACTGTTATCGATCTACAGTTTACGAGTGCGTGGTTGATTCCAGTGAAGTGCACAGTAATATACGGTTTGTTGCAATATCAAAAACAAACAATTTTCATGTATTTTAGATGGAAGAGTTCAGTGCTTAATCCAACTGCAAACAGTACCCATGGTTGTGTATGTTAAGTCATCAGCCCGAAGGCTGGTTGGATACTCAACAGTTCCACCACGAGCTGTCATAGATGGCCTAGACATCACTGTAGAGGCGTACTAGGGAAATGAGGAGTGAGGTAGTTTCCCGTTGCTTTCCTCACAGAGCCAGAAGTTGCTGTTACATATCAGTCTGCCAAGCCCACTGAAATGCATGCACCAACCGACCCTATGAGCAACAGTTTCACACCATTCATAGCAGGGACTGGCTGCAGAAGGAATGGCATTACTAGCATCGCTCATACCTCTGTCATTTTCATATTGTCAAAGCCAACGATAAGACAGATGCAGTGTAAACACTAGGTCCTGTCAGCAAAGACCACGGGAATAATTAGAACAGTCTGAAAAACTAATAGCTACAAGTAAGTGAACCCTGTAAAATGCTAAAACAAATTGAAATCACAGCGATGGTGTACGATCATAAAAAAATAAAAAAAATAAAAAGTCCATCCGAGGCAGCGCTGAACGGGCTGCCGAACTATAATGCAATGGTTCAAATAACATAAAATTTCACAAGCACTCCGATATCGTTAAACGAGATTTCCACTTCCGGAGGTGCATATGGTCCTGAGGTTCACTCATTCTACATTAAAAATGAGTATCAGGTTAATCCCTGGGAGCAAAGGCGGCCGGGCGTAGAGCTAACCACTCTACCCCATCAAGTACCAAGGATATGGATAGTGGAAGCCTTTACCTCCCACCCCTCCAAGAGCCTTCATGGCCTGTACGGAGATGACTTTGCTTTGCTTTACTCCAATACTGACTTAAAGTCAAAGGACCTCCCTCCACAGCAAGGAGAAATGAGCTATGCCTATCAAAAAGTAGTACACCGAAGTTATAGCAAAATATGTGGAAGCGTAGCGAAACAAAAAACATATGCAATATGGATAGACCTATTAATAATCCAGAAGTAAATCACGACACAATTTCGAGTATCACTAAGAACACCTATAACTAAGTTATGGTTGATGCACTGTGTACGTTCTTCATGGCCTAAGCTACTACATTTATGAACACGTTTCACAATCCACTGTATTAATCGCACTTATATTGGCGAAGGAGGCATTTCTTACCTCTTCTTGCCATAGCCGACGTTATCCAACTCTACGTGTCTGTAGGCAGCGTATACAGCCATCCTCGTGGAGTGAAACCGGGCCGAGCGGCACTGCAGAGTAACTACAGCGAGCAGAGCACTCGGGTTAGCTTATATAGCTTGGCGCTGCTAGAGCGAGCTTGGGCTCCACCTGGCGTGGAACGGACCCATCCCCAATTTGCTTCCTACAAGCCCTCAATACTCTTTCTTACAAGCCGTGGGCCTATATTTCTTTCCTTGTAATTAATAGGGTATTTGCCCTAATCGATAGTTCTGAGACACGACAGAAGAACTCGTAAAGCAGAACTACTAGCGGTGCGTACACACTTCTCTAGGCAGCACCACGGAAGAGGACCGACCACTTGTTCTCTTTAGACGGAAGGTCACCTGTTCCAAGTCACTCCCACGCTAAACAACATTTAAAAATATGGTGAACATTTCTGAGTTGTTAGAACACCCACCACTAAGACATCATTCAAGATGGGGGCAGCCAAAGTTGAACTGTGCTCGCCTCAGATATAATACAACAGGATGACAGACTTACTGTATTTCCACTATGGAGGCCTAACTGTACCTTGAAAAAAAATAGGCCACCTTCGCGGGCCGGGAAGAAAAAATCCCATGAACATTAGATAATGAAAAAGTACGATTGCTCAGATTTAATAATACTGGAGATGTTTTTGTTAAGATATAAAAGACGCAGGTTCAATTATATTAATTATATCTACCTTCGAGCCAGATCAAAGATATTTATGCTAAGCACTAATCCCGCCAATGGTTATTTCTTAATGGATGCACCCACTGTCTATCTTTCTTTCGGCACAGGTCAAAACAAAATGCAGCTTCCACGAAAGTTCTCATTCATGGCTGTGGCATTATGAAAACTGCTGAAAAATGGCTGGTGCTGGGAAACGACATTCGGAGCACGATTAGTGAGTGTTTTATGAAAGGTGCTACTCACATGGTCATTCGTGCTACAACTCCCTGGCTCAGTAAAGAAAACAATGGCATGCCCTCTGGACCTCACTGGCGTCGCCATTTGAGGATCCCTCTAGCCTGAAGACTTGCCATGCATGCACAGACATAGTTTAAGTTAATATCATTAGACTGAGCAAACTACGGAAATGGGAAGTAAAGTTCCTTTCAAGATATACGCCAAAACCTTTTACAAGTCGATATCTGATATTTAACATTGCCGGTATATTATATTTTAATCCATACTGCAGGAATATTCAGCCTGGGGATGCCACAAACCGCTCGACAGCAACGATAGAACAGTTGCCGCATCACGCATTTACTCAATCAGCTGTTAATGTGTACCTGTCCGACCTCGCTAGCATATGCTGCACTCCGCGATCGCTAGCATTTATTTACACGGAACATTTAAATTAGCATTTCAGACACCTTATGCTCTTATTATCGCAAGGGCAGAAATAATCTACAAACTCTGAGGAGATTTATGTCCTTTACGGTGAAGATGCGGTAACCGTTCGAGCATGCCAGAAATGGTTTTCTAGGTTTCGACCTGGAATTCGTCCCTTAAAGGACAAACCTCGTACCGGAAGACCCATTGTTACAGGCCATGAAAGACGTAAGGGCTCGGTTGAAAGCAACCGAAGTATAGCAGCGGGAGAAATAGCTAAAGTGCTGAATCTATCGTCTCGTAATGTAATAAAACACTTGAAGAGGCTTGGTTACATACTTCGTTGCGATGTTTCGGTGCCACATGAACTCAGTGAACGCAATTCGGTACCGCGCGTGACTCATTAAGGTATTTCCTAAACGTCTAGTGACGGGTAATGAATGAGAAGTGGACCATATACGACATTGTAAGGGAACAGTTATGGCGAAGAAAAGGTGAACCTGCACTCACAATTGCTAAACCAAATCTCCATTCAAGAAAAGTTCTGATTTGCATTGAGTGGGTTTGGAAAGGCATTTTCTACTACGAATTGCTTCCCGGTGGACAGATCATCAATTCAGTGAGATACTGCCCTCAGCTGGACCATCTGAAAGAAGCCACTAAAGAAAAAAGACCAGAATTAAACAATGAATTTGTGTTCCATCTTGACAACTCGAGACCACACGTGCCTATTGCGAATCGTCAGACTAGGAAACGTTACCTAACTTGCCCTACGTCCCTAATATCGCTCCATCTGATTATGTATTTATATCTATGCAGAATTTTCTGAATGGTAAGCGCCTTGCTTCGTTGAATGACTGCAGGACTATCGAACAGTTCATACAAGAAAAACCTGCAATGTTTTGGGAAACTGGTACTTTTAAATTGCAAAAAAATAATTCATAATGGAAAGTACTGTACAAAGTAAGACTTGGGGGATGAAATAATGCACATTTAGAGAAATCAAACTAATTTGGATTACACCCCAATGTAGATGTGAAAAAATTAATTAATGGTTCCTTTTACATGCTTCACTAACAGTTGATTGAGACACAGTTTACGCTGGTACATTATCACCGTTTCCCACTGCACCGACGGCACTGCTCTAGTAACCTATTCAGTTCTAGCGTATTAAAATGGAGAAAATGTAAACATAAAACACAGGTGTCCTTGCACTGGAATGACTAGGAGTTAATTCGGCAACATGACAGCCCACGCCATGATGCATAAGTTCTAGGCGTTCTAAATTGTGATACGAACGGACTTTTATCCCCACCAATAGGCCTACTACTTATACAAATAATTCGAAGTTCAAAAGCAAGGGTTATACGACAATTTCAATTACTCTTCAATGAAATGAGACAATACATCACGTAACTTCAGTTAAAACAAGCAAGTGCGAAATGCGAGAAATTTGATTTTATATTTGTGTATCAGAAATTCATAAGCAGGCCGGTTAAAATGCCTACGCGAGCCAGATGTGGACCGCGAGCCAGTCGCTTGACAGCAGTGTACCAGGTTATTTTATTTACATATCCACTTTGTACGTAGAACAGACAAGGGTTAAGAAAAATGCTAACAATACAGTCTCATATCAAAGCATTCGTTCGCAAGTTTCAGCCAGGTTGACCTCAAATTCCTACAAACAGAACTTCCATCCCTTTAAATTAGCGTTCGATCCCGGTCTGTTTGAGACTATGAGAAACGACCAGAATTAAACAATGAAGTGGTGTTCCATCATGGCAACTCGAGACCACACGTGCCTATTGAGAATCATCAGAAGTTAGAGTCATTTCACTAGGAAGAGTTACCTCACCTCCATTCAAGAAAAGTTCTGATTTGCATTGGGGTTTCTGCCATTTAAAATAATCTTGATCCTTTCAGTACGCGAAGGAAATTTATGCCGCCTTTTGACGCAGCTAAGGAAGTGTCGACAAGTTATTAATAGAATAGTTCGGTGGAAAGTGAAAATATGTCAGTTCGGGACAAACACTTATGCTTGCCTGCATTCCGAATCTGTGTATTGTGAAGTGTTTGTAACATTACTCCCTGAAGCTCTTTGCAAGTGATCGGTCAACTTGATCGAACTTTGTCGGTTTAATCTGCAATGCAACAGATGGTCTGCTGAATTCAGACTGAATTTTGTTGTGAAATCGAAACAGTAACAACTAGGACTAATTTTAACATTAGTTAAAATAACTTTTGTGTAATCATTTAGGCAAAACTGATCGCAATCCAATACAACGGACAGCAGGAGCTTTACTGTGTAGAAACAGGGGTGGCATCTCTGAACTTCGCATGACTCACTGCTCTGGAAGTAATCCCAGAATTAGAGACCTGGTCTTTGTTTGGATAAAGAAGGAAAACTCCGCCTTCACGTACATTAGATCTCAGCTTAATTTTGACGGAAAGAATTAAAACTACATACCAAAGGTTGGATGAAAGAATCGAGAACATAGAAAAGAGGTACGACTCAGTAAAGAGGTATGAGGATACAGGAAACAACAGTGTGTCTCAGAGAGATCTCATTCTTACTAAAGATGGAATAAATTTACATAGTCCCATCTCATGACATTTGATGCTTGATTAAAACTTGCCGTGTATTTTGTAAATATAATGTAAATAACTGACAAAGAAAAATATTCACAGAAAGAAAATAGTATTAGGTACAGACGGATTTTAAACACGACTACATAGCTGAAGGATATTTCAATTATTTCGCCTATTCTCCAACCAATCAACTGTGTCAGGAATGAAGCCATAAACGTCATATGCAACGTCAGCTAAACTAATGAAGTGTATGCGGGACAAGGCGTAGAGCGGATATTTCACCGAGCTGATATTTTATTGAGTGGAACTTTCGGGACGAGCGAGAGGATGTTTCACTGAGCAGAACGTTCACGACACCAGTCTGACGTTACAAGCGAAATAAGTAATTTCCTGCCGAGTTCCTTTACTGTAACTGCTAAGAAGCTCTTCTCCGGTCTATGTATAAGCGACAATATTCTAGGAACAGCAAGCTAAGAAAAGTTATCGAGAACAAGAAACAACTTGTTTCCACTTGTCTGGGCAAGACTTTCGAAATATTGGACTGAAGTCTACACCGGGTAGACACCAGCAGATGGCAGTTGCAACATAGGCTATGTTAACAGGAGAAAAAATATGAATCTGGCACCAGTACGGTGACACGAAATTAATTTCATACTTGGTAAGTGGCTTTCATAGAAAACGATATTCAAACTTAAAAACCGAAGTACAGGAAAAAGAAAAAAAATGTTAAATAACTAAACTAATTTTGACTAGTTTCCCTACCCTGACGTACTTGAAACAAACCCCTAACGGAGTAAATAGTAAAAATGTCTGTGGTACTAAGGCAGAACTAGATATAAAATAATAATAATAATAATAATAATAATAATAATAATAATAATAATAATAATATAAATTTAAGTTTTAATGCCAGTATGGTAGATTCTGCGACGAAGCGTATGGCAAAGCTCGGTACGATTCTAGTGCCCGTAGAATATGCTGTTTCCAAAATAAATATTCCGATATATTCAGTACATAGACACTGCAACAACCGAGTGATCTGTTTCCCGAGCTTGCGGAATAAATGAAAATAAAACTTTTTCCTTCTTATTATATTCACAAATGTTTGCCGTTTCAATTTAAAGGTCACTAAAGTAGTTTCAGCGAGCTCGCCAACTTTTCAGAACGTCCCCTTAAAAATCAAGCTCTCCGTATTAGCACCACAGATATGCGCCTTCAATGCAAACGGATGATATTGAAAAGGAGAGCCTTACTAAAATATCACTATTCGTATGTAACAGATTAGTTTCATATTATGAAGTGTGTAAAAAAAAAAAAAATTAAAAAATCGAAATGTAGTGACTATACAACTGCAGCGAGTACGGTATCCAAAACAAGGAAGATCCTTTAATTACTCAAATGCAGCAAAACGTTTTATTGTTAGTAGTTTAACGTCGCACTAACACAACGAAGGCTGGAAGGGGTGGAGATCAGAAATGAACTGTATGATTACCTGAAAACAGGACTGAACGAAGTATTTCATTAAACGGCAAGATGAACAGATAACATACCTTGTTCAGAAAAATTCAAAGGAAGACGAAATGTGTAATATGAAGTATTTTCCAGGACAGATCATTCTTTCATTGGCAATTTCTTAACCTACAGTGACGTGAAGTCGTAGAGCATAATTCAAAATTACCACTTCAAGAATGTCTAACCCTTAGTCCACTTTCTATATCGTCAAATTTTATTATACACATGGACATCTAAGACGCTCCCTGACGTAATAACCTCCAAAGATCCAGTGAGCGTGCTTTACAAGGGCGCAGAGATCTCCGCGGCGTATCGACCGAATGAAGTCACCGCCCTCTACAACCTCCACATACAGTACGAGTCCAAGGATAAATGCTCCACAAGCCTTAACCTGAAAATTTCCACATCATTGAGGACCTCATTAAAATAATAAAATAATAAAATAAAGAAATAATTGTGAAACGCAACTGTATTTGCACACATATATATTGCCGGAGGAAATCAGTTCGTTTCAAGAGTATACTTAAAGCTAGCGATACCCCATTCTTTCCAAATTTTTGTTAATGGAATTTTGACGCTACCCGTTCTAGACAGACCGTTTTCTCAGATCAATGATCGCGGCATTACATTACAGCACAGGCCATCCTCTACAGCATTACACAACAGAATTATACAAATTGGCAAGCAGAAGATAAAATCTAATAGAACTTCTGCGAGCCAGTCACCCCCGTGAACAGCCACAAATTGGAATGCAGAGTGCTTTACACAGGAACTAGTGTAGAGAAAAAAATTTCGGTAAGCATTTATTTCTCGGATCTTTACAATGCTGATCCTAAACTGAAGTTCCTCATTAAGCCCGGAGAAGCTACAATTGTGATAGGATCAGGACACACTGGCCTATTGATTTTTAAAGAAAATATGGAATCTCTAGGATTACACGGGCAATAAAAGAAGACCACTATGAACATGCGCTTACGTCAGCACGAGCATCGGTCAATGACATGAAGATGAAGGATATGAGTTTAGCATTGACAAATCAATAAGTGGTAGGTAGGCCTACTGCACACTAATAATTCTTGCCATATTGAGCCCGTACATTACCATGAAAGTTTTTACTCTATTATTCAATCCTTATTCCGGTAAGGACCAAATCAATTCATTTACATTCGAAGACATTTCTCCTTTCTTCAAATACGAAAGCTCAATATAGAATTGTCACTTGGACTCTGAAAGGGTAACTATTTGAACAACAACAAGTCCAACCAACTACTTTTGCGGTTTTCGGAGACGCCGAGGTTCCAGGATGTTCGGCAGGAGTTCTTTTACGTGCCAGTAAATCTACCTGTACGAGTCTGGTGTATCAGCATCTTCAAATACCACCGGAGTAAGCTGGGATCGAACCCATAATCACCTATTACTACCACCATCTGATCAACTACTTCCGGGTTATGTGAAGAGTTCTTACTTCATGTACTCTATAGAGGTCTGAATCACAACATGCGTGGCTTTGACATTTTTGTTGTTGCTATTTGCTTTACCTCGCACCGACACACATAGGTCTTGTGGCGACGATGGGATAGGAAAGGGCTAGGAATGGGAAGGAAGCGGCCGTGGCCTTAACGTACAGCCCCAGCATTTGCCTGGTGTGAAAATGGGAAACCACGAAAAAACCATATTCAGGGCTGACGACAGTGGGTACCCACTGTCTCCCGGATGCAAGCTCACAGCTGCGCGCCTCTTACCGCACGGCCAACTCGCCCGGTTTTGGTAACTGTAACAACTGTGCATTAGGAATTCAAAGGGGCTAGTTTAGCATGGTGGAGGTGGTGATTACTCTTAAGAGGAAGTACAACTAAGCAACCATCCTCTACATAACACTAATCAGAGAGAAAAAACCTGGAAGGGATCCGACACTTCGAAAAATGAAGGTGTCGGCCAAAGGCAAGGGCCACGAAGAGCGTGAAAATTAAAGACTCCCTAGGCCTCGAGTGCTCTAATATCGCCGGGGTCGGAAAAGAACAAGAGTTCGCCAAGGGAGATCGGATAGGATAAACAGCCCCGTGGTCGCCAACCCACGTTCCTAAGTTGGGAGTCCCTGGGACCCTTTTTAGTCGCCTCTTACGACACGAGATACCGTGGGTGTTATTCTACCGCCCCACCCACAGGAGGTAGTTTAGCATGGAAGCGACTTTGGTTGTAATGCCAAGTACCATTATGGAATTTGGCTGGAGTGGAAGTGGGAAAACTACGGAAGGCTACCAGCTATACTTTTAATCTACTTCTCGGTAGTATTTCAAAACTTTCAAACAATTTTTGCGGGAAGATACATCACTGTAAACCGTATATCAAGGTTACAAGAGAAGAACTAACAGCAGATCTAGCCATATTTTCGACTTATTTTTAAACCAACACATCTAGAAGGATATGCTGTCACTTTGGTCCTACACCAGCCAAAAAGTGATACAAGAAGAAAACAAGTACCCTATTTTCAAAGCTGTAAGAATAGATTTAAAGTGCGCTACAGGGACAAAATGGATTTCCAATCAAGAATTGTTTCCGAAGGAAGCGTTTGGAGAAATGTTTAATGCTACAGAAATAAATTAGGCTAACACAGGGACACTAATTTCACTGCGGTTAGTACGAATTTGACCAACTATTAAAATAACATTAACAATTATGAATAGTATGGCCCGAAACTTCAATGCTGCCGGCAAAATACGAAATGTTTCCCTACTTTCCTGCAAAAAAAAAAAAAAAAAAAAAAAAAAAAAAAAAAAAAAAAAAAAAAAAAAAAACAACTTATCTTGGTGAATTCCTTCCCAAGATCGGGATGATAAGTTCTAAGCCTCGACTCTTCTATCATCCCCTGGTGAGGATAACTGAATATGCGTTTTATCAGCTTATTCGAGCAGCACAGACGTATGTTCGAAGCAGCGCTTTTAAAACTGCGAGACGCCCTACTGAAGGGAAGTCGGTCCACAGCTCAGAAGGTTTTAGCTTTTCCACCGCTGCATCTTTGGTTCATGTTTTTTGCGATGCGTAAAGCGCTGCAGATTTTACCATCAACTTCCGATTTCCACTGTCAATTTCATTTCAGCAATTTTTCTATAATTGATAATTCACGTACAATTTGAGAGAGGCTTTGCTGGAGGCACAGTCTTGAACCGCGGCACTAGTAGATGTTCATTAGCTACCCCAAACACATCCTTTAATCAGGTAGCCGATTTTCTTCTCACTCCGAAGAGGAATGTCTAGGGTTCGATGCTAGAACGTCTAATGTCATTTCCGTAGGGTCTACTTCATACCTATTCACAATTTAACAGCTGTAATAGGTAGAATGAAAGTTTGAGAAAATTCAATACTCCTACTGAAGAATAAATAAGAAATATATCACCATTTTTCCCGGAGATAAACTCCAATCATTAATCTGAACCAAGTATTTTTAAGTTTTCAGAACTACAGCAGTAACGCGATTTTGCAATATTAATGGAACTGTCCATCTCCTTACCGCATACTGAACAATCCCCTGTAAAGCTGTCTGATGCCACAAAACTGAACACATACGAAACGAATATGCCTTAGGAAGTCCACAAGATCTAATCCAACTACGAAGCAGTTATCTACTTCGATTTTTTTGTTCATCCTTTATCGTAAACATCATAATATCTGAGAGTTGAAGCATGATACAGTCTAAACGCGAAAGAAACTGCTCTGAAGAAAGGAGGGCGTAACTCTACCACCTCTGCACCGAATCGGTCAACCGACACGTGTTCTCGAGAGAAAGGGGAACACATCACTCGCAAGTAAATATCCCACACCATCGTGAACTAGAATGGGACAAATTATATGCTACCAATACTCAAGCAGACACATCACTGAAGCAGTTGTCACCGGCCCATGATCTTGGTTATACTTTATGAAGCACACCGACATTTAACTCTGCAGTACGCTCCACGTAGTACACACGACAGAGTTACGTTCGGTACAGAAAATCACACTTGCCCACTGGCAAGTGTAACGATGCATCGCAGCTTGACCAGGCATGAAAATGAGTACGGCAAGCCAGTGAAGCAGACAGTAATTCTTGTTCCAGAACACTACCATAAGCACGTCCTGGAAGACGCAGACAAGACTTACGATATGAAGTACTACTTCAGAGAGTTTACCATCGTTAATATTTCTCATTGGACACATTCATGCTTACAGAAATAGGCAAAATACTACTTTCTCGTCTATTATAAAATGTTATTACTAGAGATATTTAGCAATAAGAACTTTCCTCATCAATTTACAAACACATTTTTTCTTTAAAAATATAAATAAAAGGCGGAATAAAATAATCCATAGCTTTACCCTATTTCTGTCGAATAGTATATTGCAGTTTTGAAACAATAATGCCACTATCACGGCAGATCAACAATAAGTGCTCTATGTGAATCACTAATATTCATTTAGCAATACCCGTTATCCCAAATCAAAATACGAGCACATACTAAACTGCGAGTTCTAAATTCAGAGTCCGCACCGAGGAGAGATTTTGAAGTCATCTTGAGTTTGGCTACTGTACAGTCGCTCAAAAAAGGAATGAGCGCATGGTATTGAGCAAGTTCATCACGCACACACTTTTCAGAAACAAATGAACCTATGTTTATTGTATCTGAAGGATTTGTACCTATATGGGAGATGAATTCTATTTTGATAATTAAAATTAAACCTGATAAAATATTAACCTCTTACCGCATACTGTGACATATGGCACACACCGGTTTTATTTTTATACAGCCTATATTGAAGTGTATTTTGTTACTGCATAGAGTGACATATGGTACACTATCAACGATAACTGGATGCGAGCAGCATGTGCCATCTGCTGAGGGAGTAAGGAACTATTTTACATTCATCCCTTATTCATTTTGTATTCTAAGCAGTTGACTAGATATCTGACCAAAAGAGAGGTGTATTTCATACAGTAATAGTTCGATTTGTGTTTTTATAAAATTACTGTGGAAGCATTGATATGTCAGGACATCTGTAAAGAGGTAACTTTGAACATTTGTCTACTGGAGTAATTATAATCTTCCAATTTAGGTTTGTGACAGATATGGCACAATATGCAGTTGTGACATAACCTATTTCTTGCTACTGGAAGTAGCACAGTCCAATCTCTTTCCTTTCAATTGGTTTACTGCAATGGATGTAGGGAAGTTTTATGCCTCTTCAACTCGCGTTCTAATTATACCCGACGGGAATATTAGTGACGACCCTGATCTAGCAATGATGATAGTGCATTACGTACAGAAGGAAAGAGATGACATTACAGGATTCAAATCAGGTCAAAGAAGTGATATCTGGTTGCTATGGAGAAGAAGATAGGGGAGGTGGGTAATATTAAAGAAGTATTAAAATTTACCTATGATAACAATAACATTTACAGTAAGATACAAAAGTTGAAAACTAGAAAAGCAGCTGGAATTGATAAAATTTCTGGGGATATACTAAAGGCAATGGGTTGGAATATAGTACCATATCTGAAATACTTATTCGACTATTGTTTGGTTGAAGGAGCTACACCAAATGAATGGAGAGTTGCTATACTAGCTTCTGTGTACAAAGGAAAGGGTGATAGACATAAAGCTGAAAATTAAAGGCCAGTCAGTTTGACATGCATTGTATGTAATCTTTGGGAAAGCATTCTTTCTGATTAAAGTAGACATGTTTGCAAAATTAATAGCTGGTTTGACAGAAGGCAGTTTGGGTTTACGAAAGGTTATTCAACTGAAGCTCAGCTTGTAGGATTTCAGCAAGATATAGCAGACATCCTGGATTCAGGAGGCCAAATGGAGTGTATTGCGATTGACCTATTTAAGGCATTTGATAGGGTAGATCATGGAAGACTACTGGCAAAAATAAGTGCTATTCGACTAGAAAAAAGAGTGACTGAATTGGTGGCTATATTTCTAGAAAATAGAACTCAAAGCTTTACCTGATCCTGTAATAATTAAGAGCGGAATTCCTCAAGCCAGTATTATTGCACCTTTATGTTTTCTTATATATACATATATATAAATGATATGTGTAAAGCAGTGGAATCAGAGATAAGACTGTTTGCAGATGATGTTATTCTGTACAGAGTAATAAATAAGTTACAAGATTGTGAGTGGCTGCAGGGTGACCTCGGTAGTGTTGTGAGATGGACGGTGGGCAATAGTATGATAAACGGGGTTAAAAGTCAGGTTGTGAGTTTCACAAATAGGAAAAGTCCTCTCAGTTTTAATTACTGCGTCGATGGGCTGAAAGTTCCTTTTGGAGATCATTGTAAGTACCTAGTTGTACCTAGTGTCATAAGAATTCGCTATTATTGCGTCATTTCTGAAACCTTTTGTCATTTTCATAAATTAAAACAACTTCTAAGTGTAGTACTATTAATTGGATATGTATAACCCTCTCTGAATGTACCGTTATGCTATTTTACGTTTCCAAGTTACCACTGATACAGTCGAATGATAACCGTTATTGCATGCTGTTCCATATATGGCATAAACCATAAACCAACAACAAAGATCTGCCAAATGAAGTTCAGATTTTTAAAACTACTTTTCCGTACGTCAGAACCCTATATTTAAGCAATCAGAATTTTTTCAGAAGAAACAAAAAGAAAAAAGAAAAAAAAAAAAGGGTCATGCAGTAAGCGGTTAAATGCGATAAACATACAATACCATGCCTCATTCTGAGTGACTTTACAATCTCCACATTTCAGAAATATGCTATAATAATAATAATAATAATGATAATAATAACGTATTTTCTCCGGAGAGGCCTCGTGTAGGTCTTTCGAGTTGACACTTGATAGGTGATTCTGCGCGTATGCGATGGTCGGAAATCGAACCCGGGAGCCCTTGGACCAAATGTTAGCATGCTAACCATTTAGCCGTGAACCCAGATCCTTGTTGAAGTCCGGTGCACCTTCTCAAATTCGACAACCACCATCACCTCTCAAATTCGAATCAGGATACATTGCAGTAATACGTACGCGAATGTATACCACAACTGTATTGTTTATCATTTACACGACCAAAGCTTATGCAAGACTGAGTCAAAATCTGCAGACCACCTGGCTAGGCCGCAATATTTTTTGGCGACGGACTTCCTGGGCAAAACCAGAGAGCGAGAGATCAGTCTGGGAAGTGGTTTGTTTCTAGTGTAAGCCTGAAGTAGAAGAATTTCATGCTAGAGATAGGCCTACTGGTATGAGAGAGTGGTGGTGTCGAAAGCAACCAAGGTCAAGAACAGTAAAAGAAATGACTCCAAGTCAGCACTAATTGAAGTAGGATCTACCTAGACGGAAGTTAACTATGGCATAACTATCTCAAGCATTTTTCGTGTATTTTTATCACCTCGTATCATTTGCATAGTCAAACTATGAGTATGTTTCACTTAAAGTTTCTGTAGCAAATATATCAAATTTCCATCTCTGGGTGAGCGTAACTGGTGAAATTGTGACATTTCTCCTCAATCATCTCGTAATCTCCCCATATTAGGAAATATATAAAATAAAGAGTATTGTCTGTACATTGCTCAGAATTTAAAAAGGATGGTATTTCTGTATCGATCGTGTCCATAATAGCAAGGAAATGCACTTTTTAATTTTCCGTAATTTCTGTCTGTCTGTCTGTACACGCATCACGAGAAAACGGCTGAAGAGAATTTGATGAAAATCGGTGTGTAACTCGGGAAATAAGTCGCTACAATCTAGGCTATAAAACTTATTCATGCTGAAATGGCAGTTTAGGGGAAGGCCTAAAATTTAATTCTCAAATATTTATGTTATTAGTGGCCCTATCGACAAATACTTTATTTATAGATTACATTGTAGTTCCTTATTTCCCGACTATACGTAATGATTTTCATTCAATTCCACCTACCCATTCTCTCGTGACTTTGCGCTGATATGGACTTAGCAACAAAAATCCAAATTCATGAATATCACTTGTCATATCCGGTACGGTAGAAATGTATGACATAAATGATCGGAAATTTAAATATATATAACACGAAAGCACTCACCCACACTTAGGTCCCCTAAAAGACAGGAGGAACATACGACATACGTCTTGTTCGGAGTCCTTGGTTCGAAGTCTGTCATACGGTTGTCTTACCGAGCCAACAGTTGAGAGGTCACAAAATGTACGGGACATAGAGAAACGTTTCTGTTCTTACCACGGACTTACAGTCCGAAGAGGGTTGAGAGTAATACAGAACCTAGTTTCTTTAGTATGTGGAAGTAATCCTAATTTAAGTAGTGATCTGGTAGCCACATTTGTGAAAATGGGGACATACGCTCGCCTCGTATAAAATTTTTCAAAATAGCATCTGGAAGCAAACGTGTCAACGTTATGGAGGTGCAAGTCAAGAAGATAAAGAAAATGAAGGAACTTGCCAGTTAAGGTAAGATTCACTTTATCATAATATAACTGTTTGTTCGTTCTTTTGTTCGCTTGCTTGTTTATTGGTCAAATCGAATGCTCAGTTTTGTTTAACACAGAATACTTTATTGGATTTCAGCAGCGTAGTGTGGCAATAAACACCATCTTCTGATACAATTAGCTGTTGTATACGTATTGTATATTATTGTGCTCATTATCTACTATTTACGAAGTCAGTTTGGCAGATGTAGGGGATACACAAATGAAATGACGTATGGCTTTTAGTGCCGGGATGTGTCAGAGGACTTCGGTTCGCCAGATGCAGGCCTTTTGATTTGACGCCCATAGGCGACCAGCGCGTCATGATGAGGATGAAATGGAGACATACACCCAGTCCCCGTGCCACGGGAATTCCCTGTCGGGAATCAAACCCGGAACCCCTGTGGCCAAAGGCCAGCACGCTAACCATTTAGCCATGGAGCCGGACGGGACACACAAGCAAATAATTGTTCGGTTAAAACATATCGCAATCTCTAAATTCCTTTGGAAAGCGCTCCCGCGATCTGAGAGCAGGTATCTGTGACGTCACGCTCGAATAGACTATGACAGCAAGCCAGCCGTTGTAGGTAACCTGTTATAAGGTGCGATTTTATTCCATCATTCAGCTCGTAATGCGAAGCACCTCTCTTTAAAATAAACTGAAGTTGTGTGGGTCTTCCATTAGTTCAAATGGCGCATGGCTTTTAGTGCCGGAAGTGTCCGAGAACAAGTTCGGCTCGCCAGATGCAGGTCTTTTGATTTGACTCCCGTAGGCAACCTGCGCGTCGTGATGAGGATGAAATGATGAAGACGACACATACACCCAGCCCCCGTGCCAGCCGAAATTAACAAATTAAGGTTAAAATTCCCCACCCTGCCGGGAATCGAACCCGGGACCCCTGTGACCAAGGGCCAGCACGCTAACAATTTAGCCATGGAGCCGGACTTCTATTAGTTGATAACAATACACAAAGGTCTCCTATATCAAGAACACTTTCTACCAGTCACCAAAGTGTTTAAGAGATATTGCTTGAACATACTTCATGACTGTTCCGGAACTGTGAGAAGCTTGGTATTCTAATGCAAGCAAGCAAGCAGTTTTACGAGACTGCGGACACTGATCTAAGAAAGAGGAGCCCCATTTTTACGTTGACTGCGAACTACAGGGAAGCGACTTGTCATTCCACATATTCCACGTACATTGGTCGGAACCAATTAAGTCAGTGTTGCAATCAACTCAGTAATTTTCTCATGTCATGGCACTGCGACTTTACGGGATATGTACCTCTAGTGCCCGAATGATAAAAACAAAGATACAATTTCTTCTGGCAATTACTAGCTTGGTGTTTAGGAGTTGGGGAAAGCGCAAATACTCAGTCCCCGCGCCAAGGGAATTAGGTAACCGATTATGACAAATCAAATTGAATCAAATAGAATAGAACCCGGGACCTATGATGATCGAACGCCAAGACGCTCACAACTTAGACGTGGAGCCGGACATAACCCAAGACTACGTTATCTGAAATTCGTGATATAGGCCTACAGAAACAAACAATAAAAGAAATGGTAGCATATAATTTGAACAATTATATTAAACATTCTTTTCATAAATGTAGCGAAAAATCTAATGTAGAAAAAGGAAAAAAAATAAGGCCAGGGTCAACGAAGTCCGAAGAGTCATCGATCCCTGCTGACTGCTTCAATTACACGACTGGTGAGCAGTTCCGTCCCAACGCTTCCTTTAAATGCGGTACCGTTACATCTAGGCTTTCTTATTAGTGGCAGATGTAAAACAATTCGCTAGAACACGTCTACAAGCAGTCAGGTGTAAGTTACGGGTTGCGCGTTTAAGACACAGTGTTCAAACAAAGGCAGAACTGATGTGAGAATCAAGTAACCAGGAAATTCACTGAGTGCCTGTCGAGAGGAAGAAAAAGAGATATTCCGTATGGAGAAAGAGTAGCAAGAGATTCTTAAAAACCAAACAAAAAACTCAGTTAACTGCAAGCATTATTTAGTCATATACTTAGCTAACATGTTCTGTCTGTACTCTAAATATGAAGCGTCCTCAGAACTCTTCAACAGATGAGAAGTATAATTCATACGCCAGAGCACTCAAACAAGCATTTGAGAGAGCATATCGAAGCAGGCAATGTACTACTCTCATTCTGCAATCCAGATCAGGCTTATGTAATGTACATGCCAGAAAGGAATGCAAACGGAAAAAGTTATCGGGAATTTTCCCGTTCAATTCCAAGTTCTTTCTTCGCTTCCTTTCCGAATTCCCGAAATTTTAGCAACTGTTCTGAAATATTGGTAAGAGGTCGGAAAAAAAAAAAATCTTTAAATAACCGTTCGCAATATACAACCTCATTAAGTCTATCTTCGGAGAAGCCGAAGTACCGGCATTTTACCCCGCAGTTCTTACATAGTGACCTTTGTAAACACGACGAAGCCGCAATATCTACCGAAGCCTAGATCAGGACTCATTCCAACCATGAATGTAAGTATAGGTATTAGATGTACGTACGGAGGAATGTAACTGAAAATAAATGTCGAAATTACTACTCGCCGTCCAGTTCATTCATGTTGCAACTAATTACGGTATCATCTGACGTATGTACATAATAAAAGTACAGACTCTTCTACTGAAAGATCCCTAATGTCTTCCTCCATTCCTTAAATAATTTGGCAAAATGTACGAAATGCAATACTAGCTTCTACAACAACCAGCACAGAGCAAATCTCTAAACTTTTAACACTCTTAAACGCCGACCGACGCGCGAAAGTAGTGTCGTCATTGGCTTCCCTCCACAGTGGCTGCGGTTCAAACCTCAGCCAATGCAAGCGAGATTTTTCTAGTGAAAAATTCCGTCCATGAAAAACTGGAGGTCCCGAGGCTATGATCACAATACCAACAGCCAAGTTTTCTTTCTCTTGAATTCTAATTGGCGACATTCAATACAGAACTCACAGCAGTATGATTTAAAATGGTTCATTAAGAGCAGAAAGTACAAGCGCCTAATTAAACAGTAACCACCCACAGGCCATTAACAGCAATCCATCAGTTAGGACGAGCAGCAGAAATTAGGACTGAGATTCTTCTACTCCATCACCGGAACTTCAATTCTAAGTTAATCGGTTTCGTTCTAAAAGAGGAAGGGTTTCTTTTTGATATTGGTAAAAACGGCTGTAACAGATTTCTAGACACAAGCAGCGGACATTTAGCCTCCCATGAAATGCACTGTTCAACTACTTATCTAAGCAGCAATTTTCCAGTATCCGACCGAGATATAAATCAAGGACACCGCGCTCCGCTTCAGGTATCAAGAACGATGAGACGAATACCAAAACCAGAATCGACGTCGTAATTCAATACCGACGTTCCGCATGACACTGAACACTTCCTCAATAATAATATGCAAAGGATGAAATTCCAGTTCCTCAGATTCTATTACATGGCCACAAAAACAATGCTACAAATATGCATCTCAATTTGATAATTCACTAGAATCAAGGACGAACAATCCAGAGTAACACGACACGGTAATCCGTATTCGCAATTAGGGTGAGCAAGTGAAGTCCAAAGCAGCCTTTGCCTACTAAGCTCAAAGTTACTGCAATACAACATATGACATTTGGATTCATCACAGTGGAGAAATGCATTCGGTATGCCAACGATAATGAATCTCTTAACATTGTTAGTACGAAAATATTCACTAATGAGTGAAATATTTCAGTTTTATTACGTTAAAATGCGTCTATGCGTTTTGATCAGAAGTAGTGATATCACGTGTGATGTAGAGATGCAGAATGGTAGCAGGATTCTTGAAACTAATGGAGAATGGATCCTACCCCCTGCACACGTGTAGCTCGAATATACGAACGTTCTGAAACCTGATAAAGAGGATCCTCGCAGGCGGGCGAGAACAAATGAAGGAAACATTTGAGCCTAACAACGTCAGAGTATGAAGCTGGAATAGATTTATGGAATATGAAGGTAAGCAATGTGAGTTAATGATAAAAGTTCCTGCAGTAGCGATAGGTAACTGCAGATGAAATTTTTAACGCATTATCCAATCCACTCACAACCTTTAATATACAGCAAATAAAATACGTTTAAAATGAGTACATTTCGAAGCATTGCCTTCCTTCATCCTTCCACTCTTATTCACTGTTATTCGGAAGTCAGTACTTCGTTTAATTCAAATTCAGTATTGCCCAAGCTTAAAGAAATCTCTCATATTAACTTGCAGTGTGTGTGAAAAACAAAAGATAATGTTAGCTTTTAATGCGTTTTATACATTTGTAAAAGTATTCCCTGACGTACAGTAAAAATAGTGAAGTTTGATCTTCAGTTTCCTCAAAACTCGTGACCTAACTACCTTTAGCCGCACATCAAATCATTATCACAGAACACTGAAACTGAATAACTTGAGACAACACACATGACTTTCCGGAACTGTGATACATTAGAAGAAAAGAAGGCCAGGTATTGTGACATCTCTCTTCCACATTACTTTCAAACAATTTCTTCAGACTAAATGTGAGAAGACGACAAATGAATCTTCAGAACTTTAAACGCTTGCAGTTTTTGTCGAGCACCCCGACAGCAGCAAATAAATTAACGAAGATAGCTTTAACCACCATTTAGGTCGACTGTCACAACGACAGAAAAGAACGAACTCAAAGAAAGAAGGTATAAGATCCAAGAACGAACCTCGGGACTGGCACTGATTCGCGCGCAAAAAGAAAAAGAAAAAAAGGCGGGATAGGAAAACAGGGCTCTGATCGCATTTCATCAATAACCGGGCGAGTTGGCCGTGCAGTTAGGTGCGCGCAGCCTTGAGTCTGCATCCGGGAGATAGTGGGTTCGAGCCCCACTGTCCGGCAACCCTGAAGATGGTTTTCCGTGGTTTCCCATTTTCACACCAGGAAAATGCTGGGACAGTACCTTAAGGCCACGGTCGCTCCCTTCCCACTCGTAAGCCTTTCCTATCCCATCGTCGCCGCAAGACGAGTGTTGGTGCGACGTAAAGCAATCAAGATTTCAGCGAGGGGAAGCTATCTTATATACGAACTAGCTGATGTACCCGTGCTTCGCTACGGGATTCTCAAAAAGACTGACTATGCAGTTTTCCTAACAGAAGACAACATAGGTCATTACAAAAACGTCAGTAGACATGTAGCGATTAAGAGCAATATTATCATAAAATACTCGATCAAGTGAAAAACCGCTCATTTTCTCACATTTAACGAACAGTACTACGGTGCCGATCTGAAAGTCCAAAGTTCCAGATCTGGAATGACCAGGACGGTAGAATGCCGTGAACACTCCCACCTTATTCCGTTAAATATGCAAACTGATCATTCCAATCAGTGCCTCAGAATGGGATTGAATAGCTCGAATGTTATGATGAACCAGTGTATTACGTACCAGTACTATAAGAAAATTTATGAATCAGAGGAATGGTATGCTAAAGAAGAAAGTTATCCATCTCCCCAGCTACTTCCCGCCAATATTCAGGCAGGTTGTTACACTCAGTGCGACCGGGCGAGTTGACAGTGTGGTTTGGGCGTGCAGCTGTGAGCTTGCATCCGGGAGATAGCGGATTCGAACTCAATTGTCGGCAGCCCTGAATATGGTATTCTATGGTTCCCCATTTTCACACCAGACAAATGCTGAGGCTGTACCTTAATTAAGGCAAAGGCCGCTTCCTTCACACTCCTAGCACTTTTCTACCCCATCGTTGTCATAACACCTATCTGTGTCGGTGCGACGTAAAGCAATCATAAAAAAAAAAAACCCTCTGTACGCAGCAGTAATCCTATCTATCGGCAACAGAAGACACAAAGAACATCACAATAGTGATGGGACATTCGATCCATTTTACTGAATCGATTCATTTGACTGTTCACGTTACTGAATCGATACAGTGATCCGATTCATGGCACACTAGTCACCGCTCCTACTACATCTGTGTAGTATGTACTGGTAAGACAGCAGCAACAGCATTCAGTGCTCGCAGCTGCCATCAGGTCTTCATACTATGAACTCCTTTCTTAGAAAAAAATCCTAGTTACTCTAATACATCGAAGGTTACCGGCGACGCAGGGTGGGAAAGGTTAGGATTAGGAAGGTAGCAACCATGGCCTGAATTAAGGTACAGTCCTCGTATTTCCTGGTGTGAAAATGGGGAAACTACGGAAAACCGTCTTAACGGCTGCCGACGGTGGGATTCGAACCCATCATCCCCCGAACACAAACGCATAGCTACGCGATACTAACCGCACGACAACTAGCTCAGTCATTTTTGAAAATATGCATTTTTCTATCAGCTGAGGATTTTTTTTAAATAGTCATTTTGTATAGGCTACCCGAGATGTACAGTAGCCCGCTGGTTTTCTGATTCAACATACTGTTGGTTATGTTATTGCGTCTGTCCACATATGATTGAAGTCTTGTGTAACGATGTGACATATGAACTGAGCCGTCCTTCCCAATATAAAACAGGTACTTTTGAGTGATCATGAGCATGACTCATTGTCATAGGGCAGGCTAGAGTCGAGTTTAATTGTCAAATGTCAACTAAGTTATAATACTAAGATTAATTAAACTAATAAATAGTATAACCTAATAGCCTACCTACTTACTAACTACTTCAGAATTATGTTTTGACTACATTTTTAACCAAACCAAAAAACCAAACCCTATGGCACTACAGCCCTTGAAGGGCCTTGGCCTAGCAAGCGACCGCTGCTCAGCCCGATGGCCTGCAGATTACGAGGTGTCGTGTAGTCAGCACGACGAATCCTCTCGGCCGTTATTCTTGGCTTTCAAGACCGGGGCCGCTATCTCACCGTCAGATAGCTCCTCAATTCTAATCACGTAGGCTGAGTGGACCTCGAACCAGCCTTCAGGTCCAGGTAAAAATCCCTGACCTGGCCGGGAATCGAACCCGGGGCCTCCGGGTGAGAGGCAGGCACGCTACCCCTACACCACGGGGCCGGCTACATTTTTAACACTGCAAATAAATCCATCTGTTATTTAAACCTCCCTGTAAGAGGAGGACAGTGAATGCAAATGGGCATTACTTTCAAATGAGCTGAGCTCGAGAGTCCATTATAGCATACGATTATTTCAGTGTGCGATGGCTCACTGTATGTCTCGCTGCAGCGGAAGCTCGGCTCCCCGTCAACGTCCAGGGAGTGCGCAACTCAGCACTGTCCGCTGGGAGTAAGCTGAATCGTGTGCCGTGAGTTCGCCGTTCCTGTGAATCGATTCACTCGGAAACTTGAATGAATCGATACATTGCTTCGAATCATGCATTCAGTAACCAACACTCCATCACAAACAATGGTCAATGTAATGTTATTGTCAATCAAATTTATGAGCTTTTAATATTGTAGGCCTTCACATTTAGTTTTCTTTCGACTCACATTACGGCGTCTTGTAAAATTATTTATAGTGTAGACTGTAGTTCCTTATTCTCCGACTATTACACACGGATTTTCATTAAATTCTGTTTACCCATTTTCTCGTGACTCGGCGCTGATATGGACTTAATAACAAAATCCAAATTCATGAATATCACTGTGATCATAGCCGGTTCGGTAACAATGTGTAAGACAAATGATCGGAAATTTAATGGTATATAACTTTAGTTATGTAGTATTTATGGATACAATCACTAATAACAAATATACATACATATTCATAGACCATTATGCCTTTCAGCGTTCAGTCCGCAAGCCTCCGTGAATTTATTAAACGTCGCCAAAACACCGTATTTGCAACTAGTTCTGTGGCCTCATTTAGTTCTATACCTCTTATCTTTAAATCGTTATAAACTGAGTCTAACCATCGCGGTCGGTCTCCCTCTACTCCTCCAACCCCCCATAACAGAGTCCATTATTCTCCTAGGCAACCTACCCTCCTCCATTCGTCTCACATGACCCCACCACCGAAGTCTGTTTATGTGTACAGCTTCATCCATCGAGCTCATTCCTAACTTAGCCTTTATCTCCTCGTACCGAGTACCCTCTTGCCATTGTTCCCACTTGTTGGTACCAGCAATCATTCTCGCTACTTTCATGTCTGTTACTTCTAACTTATGACTAAGATATCCTGAGTCCACCCAGCTTTCGCTCCCGTAAAGCAAAGTTGGTATGAAAACAGATGTAAAGATAGTTTCGTGCGGGAGCTGACTTCCTTTTTACAGAACACAGCTGATCGCAACTGTGAGCTCACTGCATTAGCTTTACTACACCTTGATTCAATCTCACTTAGTTCATTACCATCTTGGGAGAACACACAACCTAATTATTTAAAATTGTCTACCTGTTCCAGCTTTGTATCACCAATCCGACATTCAATTATGTTGAATTTCTTACCTACTGACATCAATTTAGTCTTCGAAAGGCTAATTTTCATACCGTACTCATTGCTCCTATTTTCAAGTTCTAAGATATTAGACAGCAGGCTTTCGGCACAATCTGCCATTAAGACCCAGTCGTCAGCATAGGCCAGACTGCTTACTACATTTCCACCGAACTTAATTCCTCCCTGCAATTTTATACCTTTCAGCAGATGATCCATGTAAACGAAGAACAACAAAGGTGAAAGATTACAGCCTTGGCTAACCCCTGCAAGTACCCTGAACCAAGAATTCATACTACTATCAATTCCCACTGCAGCCCAATTGTCAACATAAATGCCTTTGATTGATTTTAATAATCTACACTTAATTCCATAGTCCCCCACTTCGAACATTTTCCCCCTCGGTACACTGTCATATGTTTTCTCTACATCTACGAAACATGAACACAACTGTCTATTCCTCTCGTAACATTTTTCAATTACCTGGCGCATACTGAAAATCTGATCCTGACAGCCCCTCTGTGCTCTGAAACCACACTGGTTTCCATCCAACTTCCTCTCAACCACTGATCGCACCCTCCTTTCGAAGATGCCATTGAATGCTTTGGCTGGTATATTAATCAATGAGATACTTCATAGTTGTTGCAATCCTTCCTGTTCCCTTGCTTATAGATAGGTGCAATTACTGCTTTTGTCCAATCTGAAAGTACCTTACCAACACTCCATGCTAATCTTACTACTTTATGAAGCCATTTCATCCCTGCCTTCCCACTATACTTCACTATTTTAGGTCTAATTTAATCTATACCGGCTGCTTTATTATAGGAGTTTATTTACCATCCCTTCCACGCCTTCAAGCGTAATTTCATCATTTTCTTTCTCCCCATGAGCTTGGCTGTTCGCGACACCAGGATGATTTCCTTTTACGTTGAAAAGATTTTAAAAATATTCCCTCCACCTGTTCAGTGATTCCCTGGGATATATTATGAATTCACCTGAATTACCCAAAACACTGCTAATTTCCTTCTTCCTTCCTTTCCTAAGAATCTTTATTACTGTCCAGAAAGGTTTCCCTGCCGCTTGACCTAGCCTTTCCAGGTTGTTACCAAAATCTTCCCACGACTTCTTTTTGTATTCAGCAACTATTTGTTTCGCGCCGTTTCTTTCATCTATGCACAATTCCCTGTCTGCATCAGCCGCTGTTTGGAGCCATTTCTGATAAGTTGTCTTTTTACGTTTACAAGCTGCTCTCACTTCACCATTCCACGAAGATGTTCGCTTTTTCTCATCTTTACACACAGTTGTTCCTGTTGCTACTACAGCATCCCTATATGCCACACGTTCTCTATCTGTATCTTGAACCTGCTGTCTACTGTTCAGAACTTGTTACTAATTATATCCATGTACTTCTGCCTAATTTACTCGTCCTGGAGATCTTCTATCGTTATTCATTTACGGACAGATTTCACTTTCTCTATCCTAGGCCTAGAGATACTTAGTTCACTACAGATCAGATAGTGGTCTGTATCATCGAAAAATCCCCCACCCCCAAAAAAACCGTACATTCCTAACAGACTTCCTGACTTAGAAGTCGGATAATATAGGCTACAGTCTATTATGGATCTGGTGCCCCTAATCTCCCATGTCTAGCGGCGAATAGTCTTATGCTTGAATGTATTCGTTACTGCTAAACCCATACTAGCATAGAAGTCCAGTAAACGCTTCCTATTCCCACTAACTTCTGTAATTTACCAATCACCCTTTCGTATCCTTCAATTCTACTTCCAACTCTCGCATGAAATCTCCCATTAGCACTATCCTATTCTCGATGTTGAACCAGACTACGATGTCACTCAGTGCTTCATAAAACTTAACTTCATCGTTATCTGCACCCTCACATGGTGAATACACGAGGAGAGTTCTAGTCTTAATTCCTCCAACTGATAAATCTACCCAAACCATTCGCTCATTTACGTGCCTAACAGAAACTAAGTTGCACGCAATAGTATTCCTGATAAACAGTCCTACCCCATGCTCTGCCCTTCCCTCCCCCATGCTCTGCCCTTCCCTTTTTAACACCCGTCAAGTACATTTTATAATCTCCTATCACTTCCTCGTTATCTCCCCTTACCCGAATATCACTTACTCCTAGTACATCCAGATGCATCCTCTTTGCTGACTCAGCCAGCTCTACTTTCTTCCTTCCATAAGCCCCATTAATATTGATAGCACCCCATCGAATTCCATTTCGTTCACCAAGTTGTTTCCAAGGAGTCCCTCGCCTGTCAAATGAGAGTGGGACTCCGTTACTCCCATAGGTCCGAGGCTTGCTTAAAATGTTCTGAGCTCTGTAAAATCATGAAACAGGATGCTACCCTATTTACACATAGTCCAAGTGAGGACCTCTCCTCTAACGGGTTAGGGAGCACCGATGGATTGTATAGTCCTAGCCGCCTGAGCACAAGGAGGGCCAGGACTCAGAATATGCCCGAGATGCCCACTCCCATTCCATAGCAACTGGTATCCCGACCCAAGGACCACTAACTAGGCCACTCAGCCGTCGCCCATGGTTCACGAACTAGGACGTGACTACAGTAACACCATGAACCATTAATATAAATATTTGGGAATTAAATTTTACGCCTTCTCCCTAAACTACCATTTTCACGGCGTGAATATGATTATTTATAACCTAGATTGTAGCGAATGTTCCCCCGATTTTTATTAAGATACGAACACTAATAAATATTTGAGAATTACATTTTAGGCATTCACCTAAACTACCATATCATTCAGCGCGAATAAAATTATGATCTAGATTGTAGCGACTTATTCCCCAACTTAGCATACCTATTTTCATTAAATTCTCTTCAGCCGTTTTTTCGTGATGCGTGTACAGACATACAGACAGAAATTACGAAAAAATAAAGAGTGCATTTCTTGTTACTGTGGACACGACTAATACAAAAATGCCGTCCTTTATAAATTATGAGCAATGTACAAACAAAACTCTTATATTTATATATATAATGATTCTTCAACAACCAGAAAATAGAAAGGCCTGAGTTACCATGTTGAAGACCACCGCAAGTAAGGCCATACTTTGTTCTTGATGTTCTGGCTGAGGTGTACTCTATGTTATGATATAAAATATATTCACGCCATCCCTTGTCTGAAATAACATGCGACGAAAAAAATTGCAACCAACCTGAGATTGTGGCGTGTCGACCAAGAGCGTCCTAATCGAGGCTGGCATTGCTTCCAGCGTACTTTTGATAGGTTTTAGTCTTACCTATCGAATCTCCTTTGGTCAACATTCCATTTCTTCCGATTCAAGCAGATCAGATTTGCGAGGTTTAGGAAATTTCATATTTATTTTTATTTTTTCAAGTGGCGAAGTTAGGGCGCTTGGCCCTCTCTTACACTTAACCACATTTATGGCGGTTCTCGTGGATAACGCTTTCTGTGTTTACAGTTTACGAAGTGTTACAGTTCAGCGCGAGTTTCAGCGACAATTTGGAGGCAACCTTCCATCTGATGATCGAGCTGTGGTATCAATAGTTCCGCAAGACGGGCTGTCTGTGTAAAGGAAGTAATCTGGAACAACCACGAACGCCAGGGACACAGCCGAATGTGTCCGGGGCATATTCTATGCAATCCTGAAACATACGTGCGAGGGGCTAATCCTGAACTAGCACTTGCCGAGGATGACTGAATGAAAAGTGCCACGAAAGCGAATGAAATGTACGACCGTATCATTTTCAACCGTTACAGGTTGTAAGGGATGCATACCTTGATGCCCATGCAAATTTAAGCAAGGAAATGCAGCAACTAATGGAAGATGATTTATTTTACCGGGTAATGAACAGGGATTGATCGACATTTTACCTCAGTGATAAGATCAAACACACACACACATACACACACGCACGCACGCACACACGCACAGCCTATATCTTTGTTAGAGAATCCGTGAAATACGGAAGTTTACGTTTTCATGGCATTATCCGAAGATAAGTTTATAGACAGCTTTTCCCAAGAATGGAGAGTTGTAAAAACCACGCGTCGTTACTATTTGTTTTACATCGCACCGGAACAGATTGCATGGCGACGATGGGATAGAACAGGGCTAGGCTGGGATGGACGAGACCGTAGTCTCAAAGTGTGAAAATAGTAAAACACGGAAAATCACATTCAGACCTGCCGACAGAGGGGGTTCAAAACCCGTCTCCCGAATTCAAGTTCACACTTGGTGACCCAAATCGCGTAGCCTACTCCGTCAGTATCATGGTATGGTCCGCAATCCGCTTGTTGTTCTTCCGATAATTATGGACTTCAAACAATCCTTTCACACCAAGACCTTTCATCTCGTGTGGTGAGAGCGAGCTACTCTACTGCGATTAACATTCAACATACTATACAGTAGTGACTTCTGGTTAATGTAGTGTAAGGGCTCGTTTGAACTCCGAGGATACAAATAAGGGCTCTAGAGACTTTACCACACATCCATGGCAAATACCTTGCCCCCAAATAAGTAACTGCTTCAAAACAAATGATTTAAATTCACCAGAGTGCATACGAAAGGAAATGTAGAACGTGGGCCCAAAATAGGTACGTAGACACGAGGATGATAATATCGTCGACATATGGCCTCAGCTACCGTGCGCAGACATTTTTAATGCGACACCACCTGGCTATCGGCTCATCAATTTCGACGTTCCGTTTTACTCTAGGTCAACTAGATGGCACAGGATATCTAACTTCTCGTGCGCGTCTATGGCTGAGCCTTAATGAATTTTGTCGGGTAAACACCAAATGTGTTATCAGAGACATGCTGACATCGTACGACATGGAATTTCGAATGGACTTTCTTCCGCTCTTCAAAAATTGGACTACCTTAGCCGGATTTGAACTCCCTATCTTGGAATCAGGAGGCCGACACTCAAGCACTGATCCAGAGGCATGGAAACACCAATTTAAGTAAACGGGTGGAAAATTAAATTATGTATTCCCGTGTTGAAACTGGAGCAGGTTCTCAAATGCATGGAGTCGGCGAGCGCGAAAGTGAGTGCCCGTTATTCATCCTTCTCGCCACAGCGCGAGTAGCTAAATAATTAGTGTTGCGGTTCACATGGTCCCAGATTCGATTCTCGGCCGGGTCTGAGATTTCAGCCACGGCTGGTTAATTCCTCTGATTCGGGGGCTGGGCGTCTCTCTCGATATATTTCATTTCTTGTACACACACCATATCATTAAGGCGGAGTCCACATGTCCATATCTAATCACCAGAGTCTAGGAAAAGTTCGACTACCGGCTGGATGTGCGTTCGATGACCAAAGGTTTTCACACAGAGTTCTTGTAGTGAGTGTTTAACTCACTAGTTACCTTTCATCTCTTGTAATTTTGGCTTTTTATTTCGATATCATCTCTAAATCGTCCAGTCTGACTAGCACATCCTACACATTTAGGGACAGTATAACAGGCCCACATGGACAATATTTTATTAACAAAATAACACGTTTTCAGACCTGTGTGTCGTACGTAGTTTTGTTTACGAAACCACGAACTATATATATATGTTCATAATAAAAGAAATTTCATATGAAAACTGCCCACCGTCATAGATACGTAAAAAACACGAAAAAACGCAGTAAAACAAAAAACCTACCCAAAACGAATGTATACTTCAATTTCGAGAACCAAAACATGAATTCTGTTCCAAATGAAATTTTCTTTTTCAAATACGGTAGTTTTTAAATTCTTATTTTGTGTTTGACAGACAGACGAACATTTTAAAGGTTATATTAACTATGTCGACAATGACAAGAATGGCTTATAAGCAGTGCCGGCTTGTTGCGAATTCACGTATTTAATTTTTGTAAATTACAACATTAACTTCGCCATGAATTGACTTGTCAACACATTCACAGATCATAAAATCAGACCATAAGGATAAAATAAAACACTCTCCTAAGCCCAAAATGTGGAAATCGATGGCATTTCTCAACAATTGAAAATAAATTTGGCGCTTGTATACAAGTCAAACGAACTATTTACCTTCAACAAGATCGGTCCTGAGAAATGTTCAGAAGTGGAAAAGTCTTTCCTAAAGCCTTTGTTTCAAGTCTTCTTT